>NC_134910.1:752500-775000 GCF_041734735.1 Babylonia areolata | reverse complement strand
TGACTCCATGGTATACTGGAGATATCACACACACACACACACACACACACACACACACACTGGATTCCTCCAATTAGTGTGAGTGATGGCCACACAACGTGTACGCGATGCAGCTACTCATTTATCATTACACAACACATATATGACACAGCGACACATTATCAACACAAAACACAGCGACACATTATCATCACACAACACACACATGACACAGCGACACATTATCGTTACACAACACACACATGACACAGCGACACATTATCATTACACAACACACACATGACACAGCGACACATTATCATTACACAATACGCACATGACACAGCGACACATTATCATTACACAACACGCACATGACACAGCGACACATTATCGTCATACAACACGCACATGACACAGTGACACATTATCATCACATGACACAGCGACACATTATCATTACACAACACGCACATGACACAGCGACACATTATCATTACACAACACGCACATGACACAGCGACACATTATCATCATACAACATGTACATGACACAGTGACACATTATCGTCACACAACACGCACATGACACAGTGACACATTATCGTCACACTACACGCACATGACACAGTGACACATTATCATCACACAACACGCACATAACACAGTGATCACACAACACACACATGACACATTATCATCACACAACACGTACATGACAGTGACACATAATCGTCACACAACACGCACATGACACAGCAACACATTATCGTCACACAATGCACACATGACACAGCGACACATTATCATCACACAACACGTACATGACACAGTGACACATTATCGTCACACAACACGCACATGACACAGCGACACATTATCATCATACAACATGTACATGACACAGTGACACATTATCGTCACACAACACGCACATGACACAGCGACACATTATCATCACACAACACGCACATAACACAGTGATCACACAACACACACATGACACATTATCATCACACAACACGTACATGACAGTGACACATTATCGTCACACAACACGCACATGACACAGCGACACATTATCATCACACAACACGTACATGACACAGCAACACATTATCGTCACACAACACGCACATGACACATATCGACACAGGGTGCCAAGAACACGGAGGAGAGCATGTCAAAGCATAACACGTGTTGTGCTCAGTGCATCACGGAGACTGAAGGAGACTGTCAACCAAAACGAAAAAACAACGACAAAATACAAAAACCAAAGAAAACCACGTTCAGTGTTAGCAGGGTCACACCAATGAGGGTGGTACAACATCTATGTCACACAGGGCGGACACACCGATACACCGCTCTACTCACTTTCCCTCCACCACGATGCCTCCAAGCCTTCACAGACAGCAAGCAATCACATGACGGCTACAGTGTGTGTCATTTACCAACACACAACACAGCTACAGTGTGTGTCATTTACCCACACAACACAGCCATAGTGTGTATCTTTTATCCACAGAACACACCCATAGTGTGTATCATTTACCCACACATAACACACCCATAGTGTGTATCATTTACCCACACATAACACACCCATAGTGTGTATCATTTACCCACACAGAACACACCCATAGTGTGTATCTTTTATCCACAGAACACACCCATAGTGTGTATCATTTATCCACACAACACACCCATAGTGTGTATCTTTTATTCACAGAACACACCCATAGTGTGTATCATTTACCCACACATAACACAGCTATAGTGTGTAACTTTTATCCACACAACACACCCATAGTGTGTATCTTTTATTCACAGAACACACCCATAGTGTGTATCTTTTATTCACAGAACACATCCATAATGTGTATCATTTACCCACACATAACACACCCATAATGTGTATCTTTTATTCACAGAACACACCCATAGTGTGTATCATTTACCCACACAGAACACACCCATAGTGTGTATCTTTTATTCACAGAACACACCCATAGTGTGTATCATTTACCCACACAGAACACACCCATAGTGTGTATCTTTTATTCACAGAACACACCCATAGTGTGTATCATTTACCCACACAGAACACACCCATAGTGTGTATCTTTTATTCACAGAACACATCCATAGTGTGTATCATTTACCCACACAGAACACACCCATAGTGTGTATCTTTTATTCACAGAACACACCCATAGTGTGTATCATTTACCCACACAGAACACACCCATAGTGTGTATCTTTTATTCACAGAACACATCCATAGTGTGTATCATTTACCCACACAGAACACACCCATAGTGTGTATCTTTTATCCACAGAACACATCCATAGTGTGTATCATTTACCCACACAGAACACACCCATAGTGTGTATCTTTTATCCACAGAACACACCCATAGTGTGTATCTTTTATTCACAGAACACACCCATAGTGTGTATCTTTTATCCACAGAACACACCCATAGTGTGTATCATTTACCCACACAGAACACACCCATAGTGTGTATCTTTTATCCACAGAACACATCCATAATGTGTATCATTTACCCACACAGAACACACCCATAGTGTGTATCTTTTATCCACAGAACACACCCATAATGTGTATCATTTACCCACACATAACACACCCATAATTTGTATCCTTTACCCACACAGAACACACCCATAATATGTATCATATGCCAACACATAACACACCCATAGTGTGTATCATTTACCAACACATAACACACCCATAATGTGTATCATTTACCCACACATAACACACCCATAATGTGTATCATTTACCCACACAGAACACACCCATAATGTGTATCATTTACCAACACATAACACACCCATAATTTGTATCCTTTACCCACACAGAACACATCCATAATGTGTATCATTTACCCACACATAACACACCCATAATGTGTATCATTTACCAAAACATAACACACCCACAGTGTGTATCATTTATTCACGCATAACACAGCTATAGTAGCTACAGTGTTCATCATTTACATACACACTACACAGCCAAAGAGGATACAGTGTTTATAATTCACCCACACTGGATTCACACAGTCAGTCATGCGTGATATATGACAAGCTGTACACAAGTCTGTGCAATATACTTGCTGACTGTCATTATTTGATTTCTTTCCTAACTATTTGAGATTTCTCCTTTGTTACAAGCATACTTGTCTTCCAGTAAGCTACAGGACTCCTCAAAACACACACACACACACACACACACACACACACCACAACGCAGGGACAACCATGACCAATGACTACACAGACGCTACACACCACAACGCAGGGACAACCATGACCAGTGACTACACAGACGCTACACACCACAGCAGAGTACCAACAGAAACGACAGCGTCAACGTCGTAACAACTTTCAACACTAATCATCACATGCAGGCCGGTTTTCATGAACATGTGTGATTACATGCATACACACACATGCACAGGCACTAACACACACAAGTGTATATGTACACAGCAATACACACAGACTGACTCACCCACTTATCAACAAAAGCATGCACACATCCAAAGACATACAAGTAAGTTTGTACCTTTGTCTAAAAGGAATGTCTGAGGAAAATAACAACATTTATTCATGTTATTCTTTTTTTTTCTTTCTTTCTTATTTTTTTAACAACAGAGTTGGAGCCTGTCAGTAAATCAATGATTATCTCCTTTCATATGTCCACAACCTTGACCCAAACAATGTCCACAACCTTGACCCAAACAATGTCCACAACCTTGACCCAAACCTTGACCCAAACAATGTCCACAACCTTGACCCAAACAATGTCCACAACCTTGACCCAAACAATGACCTAAAACGCCCCCTTACCCAAACAATGACCAACACACCCCCAGACTCAAACAATGACCCAACACGCCCCTGACCCAAGCAATGGCTACACAACCCCTGACCCAGTCACCGACTTGTTGGAGACTTTCTTCCCACAGTATAAACAACCCTGACCCAATCAATGACCTAAAATATTCCTGACCCACATAATCACCTACAACACCCCATGACCAAAACAATCACCTACAACACCCCCCTGACCAAAACAATCACCTACAACACACCCTGACCAAAACAATCACCTACAACACCCCCCTGACCAAAACAATCACCTACAACACCCCCTGACCAAAACAATCACCTACAACACACCATGACCAAAACAATCACCTACAACACACCCTGACAAAACAATCACCTACAACACACCCTGACACAATCACCTACAACACCCCATGACCAAACAATCACCTACAACACCCCATGACCAAAACAATCACCTACAACACACCCTGACAAAACAATCACCTACAACACCCCATGACCAAAACAATCACCTACAACACACCATGACAAAACAATCACCTACAACACACCATGACGCAAACAATCACCTACAACACCCCCTGACCCAAACAATCACCTACAACACACCTTGACCCACACAATCACCTACAACACACCTTGACCCACACAATCACCTACAACACCCCCTGACCAAAACAATCACCTACAACACCCCCTGACCCACACAATCACCTACAACACACCATGACCCACACAATCACCTACAACACACCATGACCCACACAATCACCTACAACACACCATGACCCACACAATCACCTACAACACACCATGACCAAAACAATCACCTACAACACACCCTGACCAAAACAATCACCTACAACACCCCCTGACCAAACAATCACCTACAACACACCTGGACCCACACAATCACCTACAACACACCTGGACCCACACAATCTGCTGCACGACCCCTGACCCAATGACCTACCTCATGGAGCCTTTCATTCCACAGCACAAACATCTTTGACCCAATGACCTGCAAAACTCAGGACCCAAACAAGGACCCAGTGACCTACAAGCCCCTGACCCAGTGACCTACTTATTGGAAGCTTTCCTTCTTTCCACAGCACAAACAACCACGACCTAAACAATCACCTACAACACCCCTGACCCAAACAATGGCCTATAACGCCCCCTGACCCTGTGACCTACAAACCCCCCTGACCCAGTGACCTACTTGTTGGAGGCTTTCTTCTCAGCGTAGGTCGCCATGTAGTCGACCATCTCTTTGTTTAGGTCGCCCAGCCGCTGTGTCAGGTCCCGTGCCACCTGTAGTGAGTCCTCGATTTTGTCCCCCACCTCCTCAAGGTCAAGGTCAGGGGTGCTGGGGAACCAGTCCTCCTCCTCCATGTTCTTGGAGTTCTCTGTGAAAAACTGTCCACAGGATCACTGCTTGTTAGAAGAGGACAGACTGGAAATCTCTGTGGGGGGAAAAAACAACTGTCCACTTACACATTCTGAGTTCTCTGAAAAACTGCCCATAGACACATTGCTTGCTAGAAGAGAAAAATATACTGGTTTTTTTTTTTCTTTTCCTTCTCCAAATTACTCATAGAAACGTCCAGAAAATACTTTAGAAGTTTGTTCACTTTCATTACTGTTAATGCACATGTAGAAAATCTAACGTGAGATCCGTTTTAACGAGACAAGTTCTGACACAGGGCCGGAATCATTGGGCATGGGGACTGAATGAGTTAAATCTGTAAGAGGAATCATGTAGAAAATCTAACGTGAGATCCGTTTTAACGAGACAAGTTCTGACACAGGGCCGGAATTATTGGGCATGGGGACTGAATGGGTTAAATCTGTAAGAGGAATTAAAAACAACAACAATGGTCCAAGACAAAAACAAAACAAAGAAAAAAGAAAAAGTCCCCTCACTTCGTTGACTTGCTGCATGAGGCGAAGTTTCTGACCCGACACGTCAGAAAACCCCACAATGAAGATGGTCACCTGCTGCTGGTACTGAAACAACGCAGTCACACACCTGACATGTCATCACACCACGTCACACCTACCTGTCACACACCTGACATGTCATCACACCACATGTCACACCTACCTGTCACACACCTGACGTGTCATCACACCACGTCACACCTACCTGTCACACACCTGATGTGTCACCACACCACATGTCACATAGCTACAGCTATACCTGTCACACACCTGACATGTCATCACACCACATCACACCTATCTGTCACACACCTGATGTGTCACCACACCACATGTCACACCTCTTGTGTCACCATACCACATGTCACATATACCTGTCACACACCTGACATGTCATAAAACCACATGTCACACCTCTTCTGTCACCATACCACATGTCACACCTACCTGTCACACACCTGACGTGTCATCACACCACATGTCACACCTACCTGTCACACACCTGACGTGTCATCACACCACATGTCACACCTACCTGTCACACACCTGACGTGTCATCACACCACATGTCACATCTACCTGTCACACACCTGATGTGTCACACACCTTATGTGTCATCACACCACACATCACACACCTGACGTGGCATTACACCACATGACACACCTACCTGTCACACACCTGACATGTCATCACACCACGTCACATCTACCTGTCACATACCTGACATGCCATCCCTCCATATGTCACACCTCTTGTGTCATCACACCACATGTCACATCTACCTGTCACACACCTGACATGTCATCACACCAATGTCACACCTACCTGTCACACCTGACGTGCCATCACCCCAAATGTCACACACCTGACATGCCATCACACCACATGACACACACCTGACGTGCCATCACCCCAAATGTCACACACCTGACGTGCCATCACCCCAAATGTCACACACCTGACGTGCCATCACACCACACGTCACACACCTGACGTGCCATCACACCACATGTCACACACCTGACGTGCCATCACACCACATGTCACACACCTGACGTGCCATCACACCACACGTCACACACCTGACGTGCCATCACACCACACGTCACACACCTGACGTGCCATCACACCACACGTCACACACCTGACGTGCCATCACACCACACGTCACACACCTGACGTGCCATCACACCACATGTCACACGTGTAGCGGGTGCTGTCAGACGTGTCACGTGATAGCAGGGAAGTCAGAATCCACTGGTACGAGTCACACCAAAGGACACCAGCAACCTGCCTCACCTTATCCCTGCTCTCCTCACACACACACACACACACACACACACACACACACACACACAAAACAACACACAAACGCACACAAACACACACACACACACATACACACACACAAACACACACACACACACACACAAACACACACACACGCTCACGCACGCACACACAAAGCACACACACACACACACACACACACACACTCACTCACCTTTTTCTTCTTCACCTGATCCTTCATCACTTCCTCCAGTTCTGCCTGAAACCACATGACATGACACATCACATCACATGACATGACACATCACACCACACATGACATGACACATCACATGACACATCACACTACAACACATATGACATGACACATCACATCAAACCACATCACACATCTTCTTCTGAACAATAGTGAAGGGACTAGGTCAGTGATGTGACTGATTCTGCTGAACAATAGTGAAGGGACTAGGTCAGTGATGTGACTGATTCTGCTGAACAATAGTGAAGGGACTAGGTCAGTGATGTGACTGATTCTGCTGAACAATAGTGAAGGTACTAGGTCAGTGATGTGACTGATTCTCTGAACAATAGTGAAGGTACTAGGTCAGTGATGTGACTGATTCTCTGAACAATAGTGAAGGTACTAGGTCAGTGATGTGACTGATTCTGCTGAACAATAGTGAAGGCACTAGGTCAGTGATGTGACTGATTCTCTGAACAATAGTGAAGGTACTAGGTCAGTGATGTGACTGATTCTGCTGAACAATAGTGATGCAGTCCCTGGTGGAATTAGTCCAAATAAAGATGGACGCAACAGCCGAGCGGTTAAAGAGTAGGACTTATTAATCTGAGGGGTTCAAATCCCGGTGGTGGCGCCTGGTGGGTAAAGGGTGGACATTCTTCTGGTCCTCCAGGCCAGGTCAACAGATGTACAGACCTGCTAGTGGCTGAACCGCCTTCATGTGTACACATATGTGTGCAGAAGATGAAATATACATGTCAAAAATTCTGTAATCCTCGTCAGCATTCAGCTGGTTATGGAAACAAGAACACACCCAGCATGCATCACCCCCCCCCCCCCTCCGAGCCCCCTCACCCCCCCACCCCCTCCCTGAAAACGGAGTTTGACTGGCAACATGGCAGGGATAAAACATAAAGGCCCATTCACGTATGTGAATGTACATGGGACTCACAGCCCATGAACAAAGATGGTGAAGACAATACTACTAATAATACTTACAACAGCAATAGTAGTAGTAATAGTAATTATAGTAGTAGTAGTAATATATAATAAGAACAATAATAGTAAGAAGAAGAAGGATAATGATAGTAATAAGAATGATAATAATAGTGATAAAACGATTAACTGGAAGAAGAAAAAGCAGAAGAAGAATAACAACAACGACAATTCAATTTGCTAAAGACAAACAGAGAAAGGTGGCTGACATCCTGAACTGTAACCTCTTTCTCATCTCAGTCAGGCAGCTGACCTTCACTGACGGGCAAACTCACCAGTGACACCTGAAGGGTTAAAAGGCAGCTGACCTTCACTGACGGGCAAACTCACCAGTGACACCTGAAGGGTTAAAAGGCATCTGACCTTCACTGACGGGCAAACTCACCAGTGACACCTGAGGGGTTAAAAGGCAGCTGACCTTCACTGACGGGCAAACTCACCAGTGACAACTGAAGGGTTAAAAGGCAGCTGACCTTCACTGACGGGCAAACTCACCAGTGACACCTGAAGGGTTAAAAGGCAGCTCACCTTCACTGATCACTGACGGGCAAACTCACCAGTGACACCTGAAGGGTTAAAAGGCAGCTCACCTTCACTGACGGGCAAACTCACCAGTGACAACCAAGGGGTTAAACACACAACAGTGCAGTCATTAGTAGATGGAGTGAATAAGATACAAAAGGAACAAGATAAAAAATACCCAAAAAAGGAAAAAAAGAAAAGACAAGAAATTGGTCCACTCACTATGTCCTGAAGATATTCCAGGTTGGACGTGCCAAACGCCTGTTCTGTGTCTTCGAAGGAACTGTAGATCTGTACAAACACACACACACACACACACACACACACACACAGGCACGCACACACACACACACACACAGAATGTAATACTTATCCCAAATGACAAAATACTGGCATTTCATTGTTGCTATCATTGTTGGGGTTGTTGTTTTTCCATCAAAAACAGAAGAAAAGGATCAATGGACACAGCCATACACAGTCACAGACAGCCATACACAGTCACAGACAGCCATACACAGCCAGTCACAGACAGAGCCAGACAGCCAGACACAGTCACAGACAGCCAGTCAGACAGACAGCTACAGAAAGATGGTCAGACAGCCAGACACAGTCACAAACAGCCATACACAAACAGCCATACACAGACAGCCATACAAAAACAGCCATACACAGACACCCACAGTCACAAACAGCCATACACAGACAGCCATACACAGACAGCCACAGCCAGACAGACACATACAGACACACAGCCACAGACAGCAGGACAGCCAGCCAGACACACAGCCACAGACAGGACAGCCAGCCAGACACACAGCCACAGACAGCCAGCCAGACACACAGCCACAGACAGGACAGCCAGCCAGACACACAACCACAGACAGCAGGACAGCCAGCCAGACACACAGCCACAGACAGCCAGCCAGACACACAGCCACAGACAGCCAGCCAGACATACAGCCAGCCAGACACACAGCCACAGACAGACAGCCAGCCACACACAGCAGGACAGCCAGCCAGACACACAGCCACAGACAGCAGGACAGCCAGCCAGACACACAGCCACAGACAGGACAGCCAGCCAGACACACAGCCACAGACAGCAGGACAGCCAGCCAGACACACAGCCACAGACAGCCAGCCAGACACACAGCCACAGACAGCAGGACAGCCAGCCAGACACACAGCCACAGACAGCAGGACAGCCAGCCAGACACACAGCCACAGACAGCAGGACAGCCAGCCAGACACACAGCCACAGACAGCAGGACAGCCAGCCAGACACACAGCCACAGACAGCAGGACAGCCAGCCAGACACACAGCCACAGACAGCCAGCCAGACACACAGCCACAGACAGCAGGACAGCCAGCCAGACACACAGCCACAGACAGCACAGCCAGACACACAGCCACAGACAGCCAGCCAGACACACAGCCACAGACAGCAGGACAGACAGCCAGACACACAGCCACAGACAGCAGGACAGCCAGCCAGACACACAGCCACAGACAGCAGGACAGCCAGCCAGACACATAGCCACAGACAGCCAGCCAGACACACAGCCACAGAGAGCAGGACAGCCAGCCAGACACACAGCCACAGACAGCAGGACAGCCAGCCAGACACACAGCCACAGACAGCAGGACAGCCAGCCAGCGGACAGAAGCGGGCGGAGGGAACACATCACAGACACGACACGCACCGTCTCCACGCGTGTCATGACCTTCTCCAGCTCATCCTTGGTGTCGTCAGCTACCCGCTGGGCCATGGAGCGAGCGTTACGGTCGATGACGGCCTGGGCCGGGGCATCACCCCTGTCCAGGATTGAGATGCTGCCCACGTAGTTCATGGTGCTGCCAACACAGGGGGAAGGCGGCACGGTGGTTAAGACGCTCTTCG
Source organism: Babylonia areolata (assembly GCF_041734735.1). NCBI lineage: Eukaryota > Metazoa > Mollusca > Gastropoda > Neogastropoda > Buccinidae > Babylonia > Babylonia areolata. The sequence continues at coordinate 764,239 of NC_134910.1, read as the reverse complement.
CCTGCCAATACAGGTGTAAGAATAGAACTGCCTTTACCTCACTCCTTCATCGACATTTGTTATCTAAGTCTTCGTTTAGGAGTATCGGTTTGTAAAGTAAAATATGTTTTGTGACTGATCATGGGTGTGGTGTGATCAAGATCAGTCTGTGCTCTTCATTGATCCGTGTTTCAGTTTCAGCTTGAAGAGGAAGGTGGCAGAATGGTCAAGACGCCCACCTGCCAATACAGGGTCTGGGGGGTCTGGGTTCCAATCCCCACTCTCTCGCTCTTGCCTTTTCTCCCCAAGTTTTCATTTGGAAAATCTACCTAAGCGTCTAAGTCATTCGGATGAGATGATAAACTGATGTCCCCATGTGCAGCACGCAGTTGGCGCACTGAAAAAGAACCCACGGCGACGAGAGTGTCGTCCTCTAGCAAAATTCTTGGGAAGAAGTCTACTCTGTTAGATACACAATATATATATATATATATATATATATATATATATATATATATATATATATATATATATATATGTATATATATATATATATATATATATATATATATATATATATATATGCGTGCACTCAAGGCCTGACTAAGTGTGTTGGGTTATGCTGCTGGTCAGGAATCTGCCAAGTAGATGTGGTGTAGCGTATTATAATTTTATATGGATTTGTCCAAATGCAGTGACGCCTCCTTGAGAATTTGAAACTGAAACTGAAAAGCAACACAGGACACCCCATCGCTGCACTACCCACTGCAGGCCCCGTGCTAACGCCTGTGCCTAACAAGCCAGACAGGAAGCACACAGAATACCCATCACTGCAGTACCCACACTAACACCTGTGCCTAACAAGTCAGACAACCTCAGCACACAGAATACCCATCACAGCAGTACCCACACTAACACCTGTGCCTTACAAGCCAGACAGGAAGCACACAGAATACCCATCACTGCAGTACCCACACTAACGCCTGTGCCTAACAAGCCAGACAGGAAGCACACAGAATACCCATCACTGCAGTACCCACACTAACACCTGTGCCTAACAAGCCAGACAACCTCAGCACACAGAATACCCATCACTGCACTACCCACACTAACACCTGTGCCTAACAAACCAGACAGGAAGCACACAGAATACCCATCACTGCAGTACCCACACTAACACCTGTGCCTAACAAGTCAGACAGGAAGCACACAGAATACCCATCACAGCAGTACCCACACTAACACCTGTGCCTAACAAGTCAGACAGGAAGCACACAGAATACCCATCACTGCAGTACCCACACTAACACCTGTGCCTAACAAGCCAGACAACCTCAGCACACAGAATACCCATCACTGTAGTACCCACACTAACACCTGTGCCTAACAAGCCACACAGGAAGCACACAGAATACCCATCACTGCAGTACCCACACTAACACCTGTGCCTAACAAGTCAGACAGGAAGCACACAGAATACCCATCACTGCACTACCCACACTAACACCTGTGCCTAACAAGCCAGACAGGAAGCACACAGAATACCCATCACTGCAGTACCCACACTAACACCTGTGCCTAACAAGTCAGACAGGAAGCACACAGAATACCCATCACTGCAGTACCCACACTAACACCTGTGCCTAACAAGCCAGACAGGAAGCACACAGAATATCCATCACTGCAGTACCCACACTAACACCTGTGCCTAACAAGCCAGACAGGAAGCACACAGAATACCCATCACTGCACTACCCACACTAACACCTGTGCCTAACAAGCCAGACAACCTCAGCACACAGAATACCCATCACTGCACTACCCACACTAACACCTGTGCCTAACAAGCCAGACAACCTCAGCACACAGAATACCCATCACTGCACTACCCACACTAACACCTGTGCCTAACAAGTCAGACAGGAAGCACACAGAATACCCATCACTGCAGTACCCACACTAACACCTGTGCCTAACAAGTCAGACAACCTCAGCACACAGAATACCCATCACTGCACTACCCACACTAACACCTGTGCCTAACAAGCCAGACAACCTCAGCACACAGAATACCCATCACTGCACTACCCACACTAACACCTGTGCCTAACAAGTCAGACAGGAAGCACACAGAATACCCATCACTGCAGTACCCACACTAACACCTGTGCCTAACAAGTCAGACAACCTCAGCACACAGAATACCCATCACTGCAGGCCCCGTGCTAACACCTGTGCCTAACAAGTCAGACAGGAAGCACACAGAATACCCATCACTGCAGTACCCACACTAACACCTGTGCCTAACAAGCCAGACAGGAAGCACACAGATGTTTCCGAATCCCATACACTCACCAGTACCTTCTCCCCTTCCCCCATAACCTGAGTGGTGGTCTAGATGCTAGTCCTTCTGATGAGAATATAAACTGAGCTCCTGTAAGCAGCATGGATGTAAAACAACCCATGGCAACAAAATGACTGTCCCCAGCAAAATTCTGTAGAAAAATCCACTTTGATAAGAAAACAAAATATACTTTCAGGCAGAAAAAAAGGATATTCCATCTGGTTTTGTGGTATCATCGTTTCAAAATGATACCAATTCTATATCCAGTATTACCTTTCAGGAATTATCACACTTCTCCTTCAAAACGTCCTCATAATCCTTCAAAAACAGCTGAGAAAGTGAACATTGCAATAAATAGTAAGTAATATTATATAACTTAATATATTTTAGATCATTTCTTAACATTACATATCACATGTAGTGCACGTTTTATCTCTAAGACTAAATATTAATGGACCATATAGATCCCATGCACACCAAATAATTATCATTAATGCCGTATTTTTCTGTAAAATTTGTATGACTAAGGAAGCACCTACTTTAATCAACAATATCTCTTACCAGAAATATATTTTTTATTTGTCAATGTTTTAGATGGACTGTATTATTACCAACTTTAAATCTGTCATTGTTGAATTGTGGTTTCATGAGTGTCTCCCAATATCATCTCATCAGCCAAACATTTCATCTATAAATGCAACAATAAATAAAATTAAGACAATGAAAATTATATGAAACACTCCTAGTAGACTTAAGAAACAGCTATAAGCTGAAATATATATATACCAAAAATTACAGTACCTTTACTGAAAATGATGTCTATAAAGTTTTCTAGAAAATGGGACCCATACATAAGAATTGTGAAAAATAATATTGTTTTAAAATGTTACATAAAACACAATTCCAATTCATGGCAATCTAATCCATAACGTCAAGATCCAATATTATACTGCTGTACCATAAGTCAGGATAGTTTGCATTTTGTTATGCGTCACATAATATTGTCAGTACTATAATATGTAAACTTCCACTGATGATGCACATGGAGATACTATATAAAGTGTCAACCACACAAATGACTATACTGCAAGACACTGGTCTTGATTCCCCACCCACTTTCTTTGCTCAGATGTCTTAGTGGATGTCTTTTCATATGTACCCACAAAAAGTGGTCACTAAAATATGCAGGAAAATATGGGGAAAAAAATCCAAACAAATGTAATGGAATATATATGCAAGGCTGAGAAGAAAGAAACATGCTGGTGAGGAAAAAAAATCACTGTTACACACAGTTTGTGTGTGAAGGGGTGGGGTGGGGGAGGGTGTGTGTGTGTGTGTGTGTGTGTGTGTGTGTGTGTGTGTGTGTGTGTGCGTGTGTGTGTGTGCGCACGCACGCGCGCGTGTTCAAATTTCATAAAATGTTGATCTATTTTCAAAGTGTGATATGATATTTACAATAACATTAACTGTGTAAAATAATGTTTTTGTTCAAGTAAGGAAACAATTTAAGATCCTAAGAATGAGTAACTTATTTCTTTGAAAACAAACTAACTAGACTGTTCAAGAGAGATATCCAACTACAAAAAAAAAAAAAAAAGAAAAAGAAAGAAAGAAAAATGTCGATACTAGAGATGATTTCAGGTTATCAATGTAACAGCAACTAGACATAAGATAAGTCTAGTCAGCATATATATATATATAATATGTTATATTCAACCGATACATGGTTACCGCATATATATATATATATATATAGAGAGAGAGAGAGAGAGAGAGAGAGAGAGAGATGCATGTAATATTCCCCGACATATTTACTTCAGTCTTAAAAATAATTCATCTTCAATCTGCAAATCAAAGAAACAGGAATTCACTGTCTGTAAAAAAATAAAAAAAAATAAAAAATTTAAAAAATTTAAAAAAAACAATTTTGCAAAGTATATCTGGGTGCATGTGTGTGTTCTATTTCGTACCATTTAATTTATGTTTTTACTTTTCATTCATGTTATTTGTTTGTTTTTCATGTTGGACACATGCTGCTGCCAAAAAGAATATCTCTGTACCAAAGTATAGACAATAAAGTTTGTGTATTTGAGTATTTGTTCGTGTGTGTGTGTGTGTGTGTGTGTGTGTGTGTGTGTGTGTGCTCACCCATGCGTATATGTGCATGGGTGTGTGTGTCTTGTGTGTCTGTGTGTGTATGTGTGTTTTAGTGTGAGCACATATGCTTGTATGGTATGTGTGTGTGTGTGTGTGTGTGTGGGGGGGGGGGGGGCGAGGGGGGAAGGGCACCTGGCGGTTGGGAGGGGGGGTGGGGGGGGGTAGGCGGGTGTGTGTGTGTGGGGGGGGTTTGTGCATGTTGCATATGCATGTCAGAATGAAAATGATGTAAATGTAAAATACATGCTTACATACAAGGGTGCTGGATGTAATCGTGCATGAGTCGGAGAGCCGTTTTATTGTAACTAATTGACCTCTAATGGTTTTATCTTCAACGCCCAGCCCTTGCGCATATTATCCACTGTTTTAACCATGCATAAAATCAAATCGGGTCGTTGGCACGTTGATCTGCTCTCTACAGCTGACTGACCACTGAATTCTAACGTCCCCTCTTCACACGGGAGACTGGCGAACGTCCCAAAGAAACAACAACAAAATCACAATACGCCAATAGACGCTCCGCTTCCCTGCTAAAAAATGCCTGAAAGTGTGGTGCATGTTGGAATAAATTAGATGTGGTTTCGAACAAAACATTGAGTGCGTTCTATATCATTGTACATGTTTGAAAGATGGCTGAAGAAAGTGTGTTACTTCGCTCAGTTTGTTGTGAATGAAAGAAAACGAACTGAAAGTACTCACCCAATGTGTTTTTATCCCATATAAACCACTCAGAGTATCAACACCACCTTTCTTTTGCTTTCCTGTTGATGGATGTTAGCTAAATCGTCTTATTCGTCAGACTCACGGCATATTTATCAACAGGTTTATGTTTCTGACTTGCTTTCATCCAGAAAGCCGCCATCTTACCGGAATGAGTAGTCACGTGACCGTTGCTAAGCAAGCGCGTGGGTCGCAGGTCAACAAGGTGCTCGATCACACTGAATCCTAGTCGGAAGGTGGGGCTGTTTGATGTTTCATCACTAACAATCGATCGCAGCCTCTATGATTGGCGTATCGATGTTGACAGGACATGCCCGAACAGAAGAGGTGGAAACATATCTCGCGAAGTATAAATCCTCAACAGCAGCAGTTATGTAGGTCACGAACCAAGAAAGAAAAAAAAAAAAAGAAAAAAAAACGGTGTCAGGTCACTCGCGCGCTAGCATTGTGCTCCCGGATATCGTTCCCGGGATTTTTTTTTTTCCCCAGCTTGCGCACAACATTTACCGTTTTATTGTTTGAAAACCTCTTCACCCCGACACCAAGAAATAACTCAGCGCAGCTTTTGTGGACTACTACACCCTCTGGTTTGTTTTATTGGGTTTTTTTTTCCGGCAAGAATGTTGACTATCCCAGCGTGGAATTCCCTGTCAGCATCAGTTGCTGAGGCTCGAGCCCTCCTTGGTACCTTTCAAGAGGGAGTTTAAGCGCCATAACTTTCTGAAACCTCTGAATAGAGACCACTGATCAAAGTAACGGTAAATGACGGGCTGGAGCTCTCTCTGTCTCTCTCTGTCTCTCTGTGTCTCTCTGTCTCTGTCTCTGTCTGTCTGTCTGTCTCTGTCTCTGTCTCTCTCTGTCTCTGTCTCTCTCTCTCTCTCTCTCTCTCTCTCTCTCTCTTAACATCAGCTATCCAAAATCAAGCATTTCCTTGACCTTCATTCACGGAAGTTGTTTTTTCACGCACATATCCAGTCCACAATAAATTATGCATCATCACTGTGGGACTCCGCTAGTGCGAACACCATGCAGCCACTACCGAATCTTCATAAAGGGGACCTCAAGCTGGTACTCCTCAAAAAGACTTCCTTTCTGGACTCAGACTATAAACAAGTGAATATTCTCCCACCAATCCGTAGATTAAAGTACAACAAAGGAACAACAATGCACACGATTATGACAGGTAATGCACCACAAACATTAATAAACACATTTTCTGTAAATTCATCAAGGAACCCCACCAAAGTCCATATCCCAATCCCAAGAACTGACTTGTTCAAATCCAGTGTGGCAGACTCAGGCGCCAACCCTATGGAACTCACTTCCAGAAACAATTAACTTGAACAACACCATTGCCCAGCCACCTTCTGTGGCCTATAAATATTATGTGGAATCATCTTACTGCTGTGGTCTATAAAATATTATATTATGTGGAATCATCTTACTGCTGTGGTCTATAAAATATTATATTATGTGGAATCATGTTACTGCTGTGGTCTGTATTGTGTGGAATCATGTTACTGCTGTGGTCTGTATAATGTGGAATCATGTTACTGCTGTGGTCTGTATTATGTGGAATCATCTTACTGCTGTGGTCTGTATTATGTGGAATCATGTTACTGCTGTGGTCTGTATTATGTGGAATCATGTTACTGCTGTGGTCTGTATTATGTGGAATCATCTTACTGCTGTGGTCTGTATTATGTGGAATCATCTCACTGCTGTGGTCTGTATTATGTGGAATCATCTCACTGCTGTGGTCTGTAAAATGTGGAATCCTCTTACTGCTGTGGTCTGTAAAATGTGGAATTATCTCACTGCTGTGGTCTGTAAAATGTGGAATTATCTCACTGCTGTGGTCTGTAAAATGTGGAATTATCTTACTGCTGTGGTCTGTAAAATGTGGAATTATCTCACTGCACTGTGGGGGTCGTCATAGTCCATGGGTGCAAGATAAAAACAGATAAATAAAAATAAATAGATAGATAAATAAATGAATGAATAAAAATGAACATGAAAAGTACTGTATAGGTAATTACTATATATAATCCATTTCTGATGTGTGTGTGTGTGTGTGTGTGTGTGTGTGTGTGTGTGTGTGTGTGTGTGTGTGTGTGTGTGTACGTGTCTGTGTTTGTGTTTGGTATTTCTCTATCCGTGTGCCAAGCTGTGTTTGATCAAAAAAATAAATAAAATCAAAATGATGTGACTTCAATCGGTGCACTGACCCGTGTCCTGTCAGTGACCACTGGCTTCCCTCCGAGACTTTCCCCCTCGGCGGTGACATCGCGAGATAAAGGATCACTCCAGAGTCGGCTGTATATATATGTGTACACATAATACGTACGGTTCTGAGCGAGGCTGTTGGCCAATGTATAATTGGCTCCTTTGTTTGGGATCGATTGTCCTGGGGCTGGCCACGAACACCGTGCCTTTGTTCTGTGCCCTGTGTGGTGCTCCAGCCATCGGAGTGAAGTGTCCAGCTGACACAGTGCGTCACAGCGCCTTCTCTGGGCCGTGGAGAAAGTTCGATCTGGATTTTCGTTCTGTGTGTGTGGAGTGGGGATGTTTCCCGTCAGTTTGTAAATGGCGGTATTTTGGGTGTCGTGTTTTGTGTGTGTGTGTGTGTGTGTGTGTGTGTGTGTGTGTTGGGGACCTGTGTATGAGTGTCTGCTCAAATATATTCATGTGTTTGTGTTTACGTAATGTGTATGTCGGTATGTACGTATGTGTGTGTGCATGCGTGTGAGTGTGTGCGTGCGTGCGTGCGTGTGTGTGTGTGCGTGTGTGTGTGTGTGTGCGTGCGCGCGCGCGTGTGTGTGTGTGTGCGTCTGTGTGTGTTTGTGTGGTGTCTGTTCATTTCTCTTACTCAGTTACAGGAATTTGGGGGGTGGGGGTGGAAGGCGGGGGGTGGGGGGGAAGCGGGGGGGTGGGGTGTTAATTTGATTGTGTGTGAGGTGCCGGGAAGGGAGCCGGGAGAGAGAGCGGTGGTGAGGAATGGGTGGGGGGGTGGGGGGTTGGTCTGGGAGGACAGAGGAAGATAAAGCGAAACATTTTGCTCTGTGTGTATGTGTGTGTGTGTGTGTGTGTGTCGGGTGAGCCAGACAATAGTGGAGGACACTGGGCCGTAGTGTTTCATCCATTCTCCGTCATACACGTGGCTAGTTTACGGGCAGGTTGTAGCCAATTACAGTGATGTCACGGCTGGTCAGGGGGGATAAGTGATCACGCCAGTGTGATAGTGACGTCATCGTTGGGCTTCTTCAAGAACCAGTGTCCAATCACAGACATTCAGACGCCCCTCGAATGATAGCGTCTGTGGTCCAGTGTATGTGTTGTGGGAGTCGCGCGCGCGCTGTGTGTGTGTGTGTGTGTGTGTGTGTGTGTGTGTGTGTGTCTGTGTGTGTGTGGTTGTTGTTGTTGTTGTTGTTGTTGTTGTTTCCACTATCGACAGCTGCTATGTTGCGGGTTTCATGTGACAAGTTTTGATCTCTTTTTCTGACGTGCAAGTCATGTTATGGTTGTGTTTATGAAGAGCCTCCAATTGCACAAATCAGTTTCAATGTGCTTTTCAAAAGAAAGTATTTTTCATTTGATTTGATTGTCCTGGGTTGAGCCCATTATCGGTCTGGAGTGGGGGGTGGGGTGGGGGGAGGGGGACCGAAGGGGAGTGGGGGTGAGTTAGGAGGAGGGTGGGGGAGGGTGTTCCTTCTGACCTGTGGGCTTGGCGGTGTACTTGTTGTTTGCTGGCTTGGGGTCTGAATGTTGGGGTGAAATTGTTGGTCCTGTTTTGGGACTTGGCAGGGGTCTGAATGTTGGGGTGAAATTGTTGGTCCTGTTTTGGGACGTGGCAGTGTCTGAATGTTGGGGTGAAATTGTTGGTCCTGTTTTGGGACTTGGCAGTGTCTGGTTGTTGGGGTGAAATTGTTGGTCCTGTTTTGGGACTTGGCAGGGGTCTGAATGTTGGGGTGAAATTGTTGGTCCTGTTTTGGGACTTGGCAGGGGTCTGAATGTTGGGGTGAAATTGTTGGTCCTGTTTTGGGACTTGGCAGGGGTCTGAATGTTGGGGTGAAATTGTTGGTCCTGTTTTGGGACGTGGCAGTGTCTGAATGTTGGGGTGAAATTGTTGGTCCTGTTTTGGGACTTGGCAGTGTCTGGTTGTTGGGGTGAAATTGTTGGTCCTGTTTTGGGACTTGGCAGGGGTCTGAATGTTGGGGTGAAATTGTTGGTCCTGTTTTGGGACTTGGCAGGGGTCTGAATGTTGGGGTGAAATTGTTGGTCCTGTTTTCGGACGTGGCAGTGTCTGAATGTTGGGGTGAAATTGTTGGTCCTGTTTTGGGACTTGGCAGTGTCTGGTTGTTGGGGTGAAATTGTTGGTCCTGTTTTGGGACTTGGCAGGGGTCTGAATGTTGGGGTGAAATTGTTGGTCCTGTTTTGGGACTTGGCAGGGGTCTGAATGTTGGGGTGAAATTGTTGGTCCTGTTTTGGGACTTGGCAGTGTCTGGTTGTTGGGGTGAAAATGTTGGTCCTGTTTTGGGACTTGGCAGGGGTCTGAATGTTGGGGTGAAATTGTTGGTCCTGTTTTGGGACGTGGCAGTGTCTGAATGTTGGGGTGAAATTGTTGGTCCTGTTTTGGGACTTGGCAGGGGTCTGAATGTTGGGGTGAAATTGTTGGTCCTGTTTTGTGACGTGGCAGGGTTTGGTTGTTGGGCTGCCAAAAAAAAAACCTCTTGGAAATGTACCCGAATATAACGAATGAAATGCAGGAATACTGAATTCTCACAGCAAGGGAGACAACCACGTCTTGAACCATTTAAATTAGGTCCCTTTGTAACGCAATTCGGGTGACATAATGTGACGATTATGGTCGAACTGTGCGTTCAAGCTGAAATAAAGACCAAGAAACATAGAGAAAGTAAACAGCATCGTTTATTGGAACACAAAGTGTGATGTAACAACATATGATATTCAATCTCTACATAGTATAATGTGAATTACACCGAGTCTCAACCAAACAAATTATAAGAAGAAAACACAGAGACTTAAAATATTCTGTTTGGCAACACATACACGCGCACACACTCACACACACACACACACACACACTGATAAAAAGTCAGATATTACACATTGGAACAGAACAAGACTTGAAGTTTCATGGGAAAAATCTATTGAATATATCATTTCAATATTTTCTCGGCCAGAACTTACAGACATGCAAGCATAAAGTGACAGGCAGAGAGACAGACACAGACACATAATGTGCATAGGCACATTCTTGTGCTTTTACATGTCACATCACAGAATATCGTATCGCATCGCATCACAAACCTTGCCTTATATTACGTGACATAGACATCGAGGCATAACACTAGATGTAGACAAAAAACTAAAGTTTATAAAAAACCTTTTGGGTGGCAGTTGATTCCTCTTTGTTTTGACACGACGTTTCGGACCATAGGCCCGTTGTCAAGTGATGAGAAGAGGACAGTGTGAATAGGAAAGCCTATGTGAGGAAAGGGTGATGACGTCTCACTACTTTCTGTTTTGATGGGCCATGCACACTAAACATCACCATTCAGTGCCATACGTACTCACTCACACACATAGGCTTTCCTATTCACACTGTCCTCTTCTCATCACTTGACAACGGGCCTATGGTCCGAAACGTCGTGTCAAAACAAAGAGGATTCAACTACCACCCAAAAGGTTTTTATAAACTTTAGTTTTTTGTCTTTGAAGAATCCTGCAGTCATTTTTGTCTTCTACTAGATGTAGATAGATGTAGACATACACATCTGCACACAAACACGGTCACATATATTCATGAAGGCTGAAGCACGTGCAATGCATTGTGTTACTGCCATTATTTTAATAATCTGAAATTCTTCTCCTATACACACAAAGCTGGTTACTGGATAAATACCGATACCGATCCGGATTATGATTATTACGTTTATGGAACATCTTGTTTCATATTTCTGCAAACACAAATTGATCAACGGGCTCTCTTTGTTTTTCAAATGTCAAAACATACATCAGATTATTAGCCGGGATGTATATGGGTAAACACCACGAAGCCCAGACAAAGTAATAATTAAAACAAGCAACAAATCAAATAAACGCGAACATATTTAAAAATAGATTTTACATTATAACATTCATTCGTGCATACATACATACATACATACACAGTAATAGGGGGAAATAATAAAAACATCCATTATTTGTATCCGCACAAATACATTCAGTTTGCACCATGATAAGAATTGATTCGTTGCAACTCTCTCTCTTGAAGGGGGGTGGGGGCTGGGGGGGGGGGGGGGAGGGGGGAGTGTGGGTGTCTAAGGACAACTCACGGCTTCTTTATTGTTGGTTTTCTTCTGTTGTTGTTTCTTGTTTGGTTGGTTGGTTGGTTGGTTGGTTGGTTGTTTTTATATAGTAAAATCAATGCCAAATTATGGTTCACAAAGTTTTGTTTTGTTGTTGTTTTTCTTATAGTAAAATCAATGCCAGATTAGGGTTCACAAAGTTGTTTT
>NC_134910.1:670000-750000 GCF_041734735.1 Babylonia areolata | reverse complement strand
AGAATGTTCATGATAGAAAGCAAAGTAACGATGTACAGCATCAGGAATGTTCATGGGAAAAACCCAAGAAGCAAAGGTTGGTGTACAGGATACAGAATGTTCATGATAGAAAGCAAAGTAACAATGTACAATATCAAGAATGTTCATGGGAAAAACCAAAGAAGCAAAGGTTGGTGTACAGGATACAGAATGTTCATGACAGAAAGCAAAGTAACAATGTACAATATCAAGAATGTTCATGGGAAAAACCCAAGAAGCAAAGGTTGGTGTACAGGATACAGAATGTTCATGACAGAAAGCAAAGTAACGATGTACAGCATCAGGAATGTTCATGGGAAGAAAACACTAGCAATGGTGTACAAGATCAGAAACTGTCGAGACACAATTAACATTAAAGTCAAGATTTACAAGTTCATGAATTTTCTTGGGAAAAGCATTAAGATGATAGAACGGGATAAGGAATTTCCCTTGGAAAAGCCAAAACCTGTTGTACAAGATGAGACATTTTCCTATAAAAAAAAAAGGCTTTGGATTCGAAAAGCAAAACTAGAAGATACAGGGTAAGGATTTTTTCTGGGAAAACGCATAACGATGATGAACAAAATAAGGGATTTCCCTGCGGAAAAAAAACATAGCTATTCTGTACAAGATCAGAAAAATTGGAAGACAGAAAACAAAGCCATTTCCTTTTTTCTGGTTAAAAAAACCCCCACAAAACACACACACACACAACAGCACACGGGTAAAAAATGTTCATGGCAGGAAGGAAAGCCAGATCTACAGGATCAGGTAGTTTCCTAAAAAACAACAACAACAACAACAACAACACATCATAAAAATGATAGAATAGGTTGAGGAAACAGTAGCCTTGATACAGAAGATCAGACAATTTTGAGGCAGAAAAAAACAAAGCCATGACATTTGTCTGGTAAAATGTTAACATGCAGCAATAATCAATGTCTACCATCAGAATTTTTCCTGAAAGAAAAAAAAAAGAACAAAGCTATGATGTACATGGTCATAATTATATTTTCGAGACAGAAATCAAAAGCATGACGAACAAGATCAGAAATTTTCCTGTGAGATGGCACAGATCAGAAATTTTCCTGTGAAAAGGCAGAAATTTTACAGTGAACAGGCACAGCCGTGTCGCACAGGATCAGAAATTTTACAGTGAACAGGCACAGCCGTGTCGCACAGGATCAGAAATTTTACAGTGAACAGGCACAGCCGTGTCGCACAGGATCAGAAATTTTACAGTGAAAAGGCACAGCCGTGTCGCACAAGATCAGAAATTTTACAGTGAACAGGCACAGCCGTGTCGCACAGGAACAAGATCAGAAATTTTACAGTGAACAGGCACAGCCGTGTCGCACAGGAACAAGATCAGAAATTTTACAGTGAAAAGGCACAGCCGTGTCGCACAGGAACAAGATCAGAAATTTTACAGTGAACAGGCACAGCCGTGTCGCACAGGAACAAGATCAGAAATTTTACAGTGAACAGGCACAGCCGTGTCGCACAGGAACAAGATCAGAAATTTTACAGTGAACAGGCACAGCCGTGTCGCACAGGAACAAGATCAGAAATTTTACAGTGAACAGGCACAGCCGTGTCGCACAGGAACAAGATCAGAAATTTTACAGTGAAAAGGCACAGCCGTGTCGCACAGGAACAAGATCAGAAATTTTACAGTGAAAAGGCACAGCCGTGTCGCACAGGAACAAGATCAGAAATTTTACAGTGAACAGGCACAGCCGTGTCGCACAGGAACAAGATAAGAATTTTTGCTGTGAGAAGGCAAAGCCGTGACGCATGAAATGGCACAGATCAGAAATTTTCCTGTGAGAATGCAAAGCCGTGTCGCACAGATCAGAAATTTTCCTGTGAGAATGCAAAGCCGTGTCGCACAGATCAGAAATTTTCCTGTGAGAATGCAAAACCGTGTCGCACACATGCAGCCTTGATGGCCCGGCCCAGCACTGGTGCCCCGCAGAAAAACACCTTGATCCGGTAATTGGAGTTCCGGTAGATCTCAGAGAACACCTGCAACACACACACACACACACACACACACACACACACACACACACACAGACACACACACACACACACACACACACTTGAGTGCTGCTATTGATACGATGGCGTGATGGATGGAGAACAATTCATGTCTGTTACAGGATCCCATACCCCCTTTTTTCAGGTTTACCCCCACCCCCCACCCCCCGCCCCACAACACACCACATCCCCACTACCTACAAAAACCTCCCTGACCACACACCACCTACCACCCACACACACCTACCAAACCACCTCTTCCGCAAACCATTGCCCCCCACCCCCGCCCCCCCCTCCCCGAGCCTATCTGGCTGTGTTCTAATCTGGAGTCTTCATCACCCACCACCATACCTTCCCCAAGCCCTCTCCCCCACCCCACCCACACACCCCTTACCTAAGCCCTCCCACCCCACATCCCCCCACCACACCACCACCCCTTCCCCAAACACTCCTCCCCCCACATCCCCTCAACACACCCACCACCACCCGTTAACGGAGCCCCCCCCCACCCCCTCAACACACCCACCACCACCCCTTAACCAAGCCCTTCCACCCCCTCAACACACCCACCACCACCCCTTAACCAAGCCCCCCCCACCCCCTCAACACACCCACCACCACCCCTTAACCAAGCCCCCCCACCCCCTCAACACACCCACCACCACCCCTTAACCAAGCCCCCCCACCCCCTCAACACACCCACCACCACCCTTAACCAAGCCCCCCCACCCCCTCAACACACCCACCACCACCCCTTAACCAAGGCCCCCACCCCCTCAACACACCCACCACCACCCCTTAACCAAGCCCCCCCACCCCCTCAACACACCCACCACCACCCCTTAACCAAGGCCCCCCACCCCCTCAACACACCCACCACCACCCCTTAACCAAGGCCCCCCACCCCCTCAACACACCCACCACCACCCCTTAACCAAGGCCCCCCACCCCCTCAACACACCCACCACCACCACTTAACCAAGGCCCCCCACCCACCACACGCCTTCCCCAATCGCTCCCTTCACACATCCCCTACAGCACACACAACCACCCCATCCCAAAGTCTCCCCCCCCACACACACACACATCACCCAAGCCCATCCCCCCAACCCATCCACACACCCTCCCCCACATACACCCCTATACACGCACCTTGCGGGCCTGCCAGACTGTGTCCTGGTCTGCAGCCCCCCCGTCACCCCGTCCACCACCACCCTCCCTTGCCCCCCCCCCCCCCCCCCCCCACCACCACCACTTCCTGCCAGGCTGTGTCCTGGTCTGCAGCCCCCCTCACCCACCCATACCCCCCCATGACCCCCCCGCGCCGCCAAAACCCCCTCTCCACCCACCACCCACACACCCTCACCTTGTCAAAGTCGGGCCTGCCAGGCTGTGTCCTGGTCTGCAGCCCCGTGACGAGGTCTGTCTGCTCGTGGGCGTGGATGAGGTCCAGAGCCATCTGCAGCCCGATGCCCTTCATGTCCTGCTTGGTCAGCGCTGACGTCATGTACATCTGCATGTCCAGCACGTGACCCAGCCCGCAGTCACGTGACTGCTCGCGCTCCAGTTTGGTCAGCAGGGACAGGAACCACTCGAAGTTGCGCTGGTCTCGGTTGATCCAGATGAAGTCCACCTGCGCGTTGCAGCCGCAGAGAGATTCAGTTTCAGTTTCAGTAGCTCAAGGAGGCGTCACTGCGTTCGGACAAATCCATATACGCTACACCACATCTGCCAAGCAGATGCCTGACCAGCGGCGTAGCCCAACGTGCTTGCGAGAGAGAGAGAGAGTCCGTTCAATGGATGGAGTTTCGCGCGTGCGCGTGCGCGTGCAAGAGCACGGGAAGGCGTGCACACGTGTACACGCGCGCGAGCACACACACACACACACACACACACACACACACACACACACACACACACACACGCGCGCGCGCGCGCGCGAACGCACGCACGACCCCTCCACCCCAACCCCGCACACACACACACACCACACACACACACACACACACACACACACACACACATTTGTGTACTGCTATTGATACGATGCCATGATGTGTGGATAACAATTCATGTCTGTTGCAGGATACAGTAACCCAAGTTTAAAACTATTTAACAAACCACATTTTAAACTTTTTTCCCTTCTTCTTTCTTGATTCCTTTATTGGATAAAGTCCGCATCACAAGTGAGACATGAAGGCCTTGCCTTTCTTTTTCTTTTTTTTCTGCCTACACGTATGATTGTTTTCCTATCAAAGCGGATTTTTTGTCTGCAGAACTTTGCCAGTAACAACCCTTTTGTTGCCGTGGGTTGGTTTACGTACACTACGTGCATACTGCACACGGAACTTCTGTTCAGCGTCTCATCCGAAAGACTGGCGTCCAGTCCACCCATCAAGGTCTAACGGAAGATGAAGAAATACTGGCGTCCAGCCCACCCATCCAGGTCTAATGGAAGGGGAGAAAATACTGGCGTCCAGTCCACCCATCAAGGTCTAACGAAGAGGAAAAAATACTGGCGTCCAGTCCACCCATCAAGGTCTAACGGAAGAAGAAGAAATACTGGCGTCCAGTCCACCCATCCAGGTCTAATGGAAGGGGAGAAAATACTGGCGTCCAGTCCACCCATCAAGGTCTAACGGAAGAGGAAAAAATACTGGCGTCCAGTCCACCCATCAAGGTCTAACGGAAGAGGAAAAAATACTGGCGTCCAGTCCACCCATCAAGGTCTAACGGAAGAAGAAAAAATACTGGCGTCCAGTCCACCCATCCAGGTCTAACGGAAGGGGAGAAATACTGGCGTTCAGTCCACCCATCAAGGTCTAACGGAAGAGGAAAAAATACTGGCGTCCAGTCCACCCATCCAGGTCTAACGGAAGAAGAAAAAATACTGGCGTCCAGTCCACCCATCCAGGTCTAACGGAAGAAGAAAAAATACTGGCGTCCAGTCCACCCATCCAGGTCTAACGGAAGAGGAGAAAATACTGGCGTCCAGTCCACCCATCAAGGTCTAACGGAAGAAGAAAAAATACTGGCGTCCAGTCCACCCATCAAGGTCTAACGGAAGAAGAAAAAATACTGGCGTCCAGTCCACCCATCAAGGTCTAACGGAAGAGGAGAAAATACTGGCGTCCAGTCCACCCATCAAGGTCTAACGGAAGAGGAAAAAATACTGGCGTTCAGTCCACCCATCCAGGTCTAACGGAAGGGGAGAAAATACTGGCGTCCAGTCCACCCATCCAGGTCTAACGGAAAAGGAGAAAATACTGGCGTCCAGTTCACCCATCAAGGTCTAACGGAAGAAGAAGAAATACTGGCGTCCAGTCCACCCATCAAGGTCTAACGGAAGAGGAGAAATGACTGGCATCCAGTATGGGATTCGAACCAGAACTCACATTCTCTCGCTTCCAAGGCGGACGTGTCACCACTTGACCCAGACACCACAACATCCCCCTAACTGACAGGTCTGACAGGAACGTCCAACGTCTCAGTGACCCCTGACCCTGACCTTTTTCAGTGACCCCCCTGACCCCTGACCCTTTTCAGTAGCCCCTGACCTTTTTCAGTGACACAGTGACCCCTCACCTTTTTTCCCGTGACCCAGACGCCTCATCTTTTACAATGATCGATCGCCTTTATCAGTGACCCTTGACCTGTATAATGATCCCGGACCGTTTCAGTGACCCCTGACCGTTTCAGTGACCTCTGACCGTTTCAGTGACCTCTGATCGTTTTCAGTGACCCGTACCTCTGACCGTTTTCAGTGACCACTGACCTTTTCATATGACCCCCTCACCTTCTTCAGTGACCCATACCCTCTGACATTTTCAGTGACCTCTTACTTTTTTTTCTTTTCTTTTTTTTCTCAGTGACCTCTGACTTTTTTCAGACACTGACCTCTAACCCTTTGCAGTGACGCCTGGCCTTTTTCAAGTAGTGTTGTCTGACTCTTTTGCAGTGACCCCTAACCTTTTAGAAAGTGATCTCTGGCCTTTTTGCAGTAACCCCTGACCTTTTTCAAGTGATCTCTGACCTGTTTGCAGTAAGGCCTGACCTTATTCAAGTCACCTCTTACTTTTTTTTCCTCTTTGTTTTCCAAGTAACCCCTGACCTTTTTTTTTCAAAGTGATCTCTGACCTTTTTTGCAGTGAACCATGCTGACCCCATTTTCAAAGTGATGGTCGTTAACCTTTTCCCCTTCACTTCCTTCTTTATATTTTTCTTTTATATTTTTCTTTGTTTTTTGGGTTTTTTTCAAAATCGACCCTCTCACCTCTAACCTCTGACCTCAAACCCCTTGACCTGACTGACCTTTTTGAGAGCCATGACGGACTTGGGCAGCTGGGTGGCGAAGAGGTGCGAGCACTTGGGGCACGTGACCTCCGCCTCCCGGAATCGGCAGACGATGCTCTGCAGGATGGAGGCGAAGGGCGTGACCCCGATGCCCGAGCCGATCAGCACGGCGTGCTCCGCCTGGAAGATGTGGCGGCTGGGGGTGCCGTACGGCCCGTCCACAAACACCTGTCACCGGTCAGCCACAGCCATGATTCACACAACAACAACAGCAACCACAACAACAACAACAACAACAACAGTAACGGTAACAAACACCTGTCACCCCGACAGTCACTAGTCACCCACAGTCATGGTTGTCACAACGACAACAACAACAACAACAACAACAGCAACACCAGCAACACCAGCAATGAAAAAAAAGCCACAACAGCAGCAGCATGAGCAAGGGTAACAATAACCTGTCACCCGCCCCCCCTCACCCACTACCATGATAGCCACCACCACCACCACAACAACAACAACATCAAATGCCTCCTTGGTCACCGTACCCCCAATCAACACACACCAGCTGCAAGGGTTAACAACAATGATCACAAAAATATAACTTCCCGTACCCAACGCGCGCGCGCGCACACACACACACACACGCGCACACGCAAGCACACACACGCAAGCTCGCACGCGCATGCACACACACACACACTGACCTCAAGATGGACGGTGACAGACCTCACTCTTTTCATGCGATTCTCGTTGATTTTCTTGGCCTGCAACATGACAATAGTGCAAAGAACGCCATGAGGAAACCCAGTGCTGTCCCAGCCATGCTTGCATCAGCACAACACAGTCCGCACCAGAACACACAGACGCCCTACAAACAGATGCCACAAACTACAGTTTCACATTCACTTTCTCAAGGAGGAGTCACTGAGCTCGAACGTATCCGTAATTTTTGTACGGCACACCACATCTGCTGCCAGACAGATGCCTGACCAGCAGCATAGCCCAGTGTGTTTGGTCAGGCCTTGAGTGAATGCACACCACCACCTACAAACTACAAACTCACACCGTAACCTACAAAACCCACATTACAACCTACAAACGCACCTACAAAACTCACTTTGCAACCTACAAAACCCACATTACAACCTGCAAACACACCTACAAAACCCACATTACAACCTGCAAACGCACCTACAAAACTCACTTTGCAACCTACAAAACCCACATTACAACCTACAAACACACTTACAAACCCACACCGCAACCTACAAAACCCACATTACAACCTACGAACGCACCTACAAAACCCGCATTAAAACCTACAAACACATCTACAAAACTCACTTTACAACCTACAAATAAACCTGCAAACCCACATTACATCCTATAAACCCACAGCACAATTAACAAAACCCACGTTACAACCTACAAACGGACCTACAAAGCTCACATTTCAACCTGCAAACCCACATTACAACCCACAAACTCACTTGGAAAACCCTTACCACAGCCTGTGTTCACACCTACGAAACCCGCACCACAACACTCCCCCACCCCCACCCCCAACACAGCGCAACCAATCACAGCACGTGGTACAAGTGGCAAAGCCCCACGGTTTCCAAAACACCCCCCTCAATAACGTCATACTTGGTGAACTGACCTTGGAGTTTCTCCGTCTGAACGACAGCTCGTCGTGTTTGCCTTTGCCACAGGGGCCTGAAACAGGGAGACGCTCTGAGAGCAGGTCTGTTTGCCGTCATCTGCCCTCTGCTTCGTGTGGTCTCTTGGTCTGCTCTATTGGTAGTTGTCGTAGTCGTAGTAGCAGTAGTTGTGTAGGGACTAGCAGGTTGTCTGCCTAGGCCTTGCGGTCTTTTTTATTATTTTTTTTTTATGCCCCCTTCAATATCTGTCTCTGTTTGTTTGTCCGTAGTATGTTCGTCTTTTCTGTTGGTTTAGCTTCTTGGTCTGTTCCCCTGGTCTGGTCTGTAGGTCTGTTGTCTTGCTCTGTTATGTTGGTTTGATCTGTTAGTCTCTCTGTCGGTTTGTTCGAAGATTTGTTTTGTATGTCTGGTCTATTAGTCTGTCTGTCGGTTTGTTCAAAGAGCTGTTCTGTTGGCCTTTTGTTTCGTTCTGTCGGTTTGTTCAAAGAGCTGTTCTATTGGTCTTTTGTTTCGTTCTGTCGGTCTGTTCAGAGAGCTGTTCTGTTCTGTTGGTTGCTTGAGATTTTGGTTGTGAGGATGTCCGGTATGAGTGTTTATTGCATGATGTGATGAAGTGTTTGTTTCTGAGCCTGCTGTCAGTTAGTCAGTCTGTTTGTCTGCCTGTATATCCATCCTCTCGCAATGAATTTGAGAAGAAAAAGAAGAAGAAAAACAAACAAACAAAAAAGAAGACAAAAAAAGACCAAAAAGAAAAGGAAAAGAATTAAAAAAAGAAATGCGAAAAGAAAAAGAAAAAAAAAGAAGCAAACGGAATCATATCTCTTCAGCAAACAACAGCCATGACACATGAATCAAACAGTCAGACCACTGTGCTGATGGCACCGTTCATGTCACAAATCATATCTCTTCAGCAAACATCAGCTCTGACACATGAATCAAACAGTCAGACCACTGTGCTGATGGCACCGTTCATGTCACAAATCATATCTCTTCAGCAAACATCAACCTTCACACATGAATCAAACAGTCAGAACACTGTGGTGATAGCACCGTTCGTGTCACAAATCATATCTCTTCAGCAAACATCAGCTCTGACACATGAATCAAACAGTCAGACCACTGTGCTGATGGCACCGTTCATGTCACAAATCATATCTCTTCAGCAAACATCAGCCCGGACACATGAATTAAACAGTCAGAACACTGTGGTGATAGCACCGTTCATGTCACAAATCATATCTCTTCAGCAAACATCAGCCCTGACACATGAATCAAACAGTCAGAACACTGTGCTGATGGCACCGTTCATGTCACGAACTGCCCAGACCGCGAGGGCACCCCTTACAATGACACCATACCCGCCTCCTTTGATGTCTGTTCGTCAAGGTCAGCACCCACCCGACAGACCACTTCACACACCCCTTACAGTTGTAGTTTGTTTGTATCAAGGTCAGCACCCACCCGACAGACCACTTCACACACCCCTCATTACAGTTGTAGTTTGTTTGTATCAAGGTCAGCACCCACCCGACAGACCACTTCACACACCCCTTACAGCTGTAGTTTGTATCAAGGTCAGCACCCACCCGACAGACCACTTCACACACCCCTTACAGCTGTAGTTTGTGTGTATCAAGGTCAGCACCCACCCGACAGACCACTTCACACACCCCTTACAGCTGTAGTTTGTATCAAGATCAGCGCCCACCCGACAGACCACTTCACACACCCCTTACAGCTGTAGTTTGTGTCAAGATCAGCGCCCACCCGACAGACCACTTCACACACCCCTTACAGCTGTAGTTTGTGTGTATAAAGGTCAGCACCCACCCGACAGACCACTTCACACACCCCTTACAGCTGAAGTTTGTGTGTATCAAGGTCAGCACCCACCCGACAGGCCACTTCACACACCCCTTACAGCTGTAGTTTGTGTCAAGATCAGCGCCCACCCGACAGACCACTTCACACACCCCTTACAGCTGTAGTTTGTGTGTATCAAGGTCAGCACCCACCCGACAGACCACTTCACACACCCCTTACAGCTGTAGTTTGTATCAAGGTCAGCACCCACCCGACAGACCACTTCACACACCCCTTACAGCTGTAGTTTGTATCAAGGTCAGCACCCACCCGACAGACCACTTCACACACCCCTTACAGCTGTAGTTTGTTTGTATCAAGGTCAGCACCCACCCGACAGACCACTTCACACACCCCTTACAGCTGTAGTTTGTATCAAGGTCAGCACCCACCCGACAGGCCACTTCACACACCCCTTACAGCTGTAGTTTGTATCAAGGTCAGCACCCACCCGACAGACCACTTCACACACCCCTTACAGCTGTAGTTTGTGTGTATAAAGGTCAGCACCCACCCGACAGACCACTTCACACACCCCTTACAGCTGAAGTTTGTTTGTATCAAGGTCAGCACCCACCCGACAGACCACTTCACACACCCCTTACAGTTGTAGTTTGTATCAAGGTCAGCACCCACCCGACAGACCACTTCACACACCCCTTACAGTTGTAGTTTGTATCAAGGTCAGCACCCACCCGACAGACCACTTCACACACCCCTTACAGTTGTAGTTTGTATCAAGGTCAGCACCCACCCGACAGACCACTTCACACACCCCTTACAGCTGTAGTTTGTGTGTATAAAGGTGAGTCAGTCCAGTGACGATGACCATCAGAAAATCAGAAGGGACAACAACTGCTGTCCAGGCTATCTGGGCTGACGGGCGCAACAGCCGAGTGGTTGAAGCGTTGGGCTTTCAATCTGAGGGTCCCGGGTTCGAATCTCGGTAACGGCGCCTGGTGGGTAAAAGGTGGAGATTTTTCCCATCTCCCAGGTCAACATATGTGCAGACCTGCTGGTGCCTGAAACCCCTTCGTGAGTATTCGCAAGCAGAAGATCAAATACGCACGTAAAAGATCCTGCAATCCATGTCATAGTTCGGTGGGTTATGGAAACAAGAGCATACCCAGCATGCACACCCCCGAAAACGGAGTCTGGCTGCCAACATGGCAGTGTAAATAAACAAAACGGTCATACACGTAAAATGTTAAATGTTACATGTTACATGCGTGCATGCCTGAAATCTGTTTGAACGACACAGGAAACGAATGATGAGCGTCCATTGGCAGCCATCAGTTGGCTCCACCCAGGTAGACAGCCTGTTGTGTAAATGAGTATGGCTGCCTATATGAGTGGATAAAACCGGTCATACACGTAAAAGCCCACTCGTGTGTGTGTTCACGTGCTTGTGTGTGTGTGTGTGTGTGTGTGTGTGTGTGTGTGTGTGTGTGTGTGTGTGTGTGTTCACGTGCTTGCTTGCTTGTGTGTGTGTGTGTGTGTGTGTGTGTGTGTGTGTGTGTGTGTGTGTGTGTGTGTGTGTGTGTGTGTGTGTGTGTGTGTGTTGTAAACTTTAACAAATACATTTTCTTTGGAAATGCGTTGTCTGTCGATACCAAATTTGAAATATACACAGTGGGAAGAAAATCTTTACACTCCTATCAAGGACAGGTTGAAAGTCTTTCAGATTAAGCCATATTTCAGGATCATGAACGGTAGATTTCGTAGAGACAGACAGACAGACAGACAGACAGACAGACAGACCGACAGAGAAGCGGAACAGTTTAATGACGAGGCCATGTTGCCCGTGTCAAAGGGTGGGACGGGGCTCGAGGAACGGGGAAAGGGAGTACATGGACATTTATATAGACAGGACAGAGACACAGAGAGAGGGGGGAGGGAGGGGGAGAGAGAGAGCGAGAGAGGGAGGGAGAGAGAGACGGGGGAGAGAGAGAGGGGGAGGGAGGGAGAGAGAGACGGGGGAGAGAGAGGGGGGGGAGAGAGAGAGGGGGGTAGGGAGAGAGAGAGAGGGGGGTAGGGAGAGAGAGAGGGGGGAGATAGAGGGGGGGAGAGAGGGAGGGGGGAGGGAGGGAGAGAGAGAGAGGGAGGGAGAGAGGGGGAGGGGGAGAGAGAGAGGGGGGAGGGAGAGAACAGAGAGGTGGGGAGGGAGAGAGAGACGGGGGAGGGAGAGAGAGGGGGGAGGGAGAGAGGGAGAGAGGGGGCAGGAGAGAGAGGGGGGAGAGAGAGAGAGGGGGGGAGGGAGAGAGAGGGAGGAGGGAGAGAGAGAGGGGAGAGAGAGAGAGAGAGAGAGAGAGAGAGAGAGAGAGAGAGAGAGACGGACGTGGCAGCAATTGAGACAGACAGACAGAGCTGACTGACCACCCGCCACTCACTTGACCCATTGGCTTCAGGGTCTGACCGGTTGGCGATGATGTCTTCAAAGTAGGCGTACAGCTTCCGGGTCCAGTGGCCGGCAGACCGGATGTGCACAGAGAAAGAGCCTGCAATAAAAACACGCCGCCTGGTCGTCAGGGCCGTCACGTGGGGCACGTTTTGCAACAGGCAAGGCAAGGCGGGACAAGGCAAGGCAGGACAAGACAAGGCAAGGCAAGGCAAGGCAAGGCAATGCAATGCAAGACAAGACAAGACAAGGCAAGGCAAGGCGGGACAAGGCAAGGCAAGGCAAGGCAAGGCAAGGCAAGGCAAGGCAGGACGAGGCAAGGCAAGGCAAGGCAAGGCAAGGCGGGACAAGGCAAGGCAAGGCGGGACAAGGCAAGGCAAGGCGAGGCGAGGCAGGACAAGACAAGGCAAGGCGAGGCAGGACAAGACAAGGCAAGGCGAGGCAGGACAAGACAAGGCAAGGCGAGGCAGGACAAGACAAGGCAAAGCAAGGCAAGGCAAGGCAAAACAAGGCAAGACAAGGCAAGACAAGACAAGGCAAGACAAGGCAAAACAATGTGGGACAAGGCAAGGCGAGGCAGGACAAGACAAGGCAAGGCAAGGCGAGAAAAGACAAGGCAAGGCAAGGCAAGGCGGGACAAGGCAAAGCAAGGCAAGGCAAGACAAGACAAGACAAGGCAAGGCATGGCGGGACAAGGCAAGGTGGGTCAAGACAAGACTCCTCATATGCCCCCCCTCCCCCTACCCCCTTTCCCCCGCCCCTCCTGGGACCATTGAAACGTTACATGCATACATCTTTTACACACGTTATATAAAAAAAGGAAAAAGAAAAAGAAAAAAAGTGACGTCAAAAACTAACACAAACAAACGAAAAAGCTCGCTTGAGCAAACACAACAATAACACATCATTTGCCTCAGCAACTGACAAAATCAGTCCCTATCAATGGACAAAATTCTGACTAAACGAAATACGAATACGCCACTGGTTGATGATGTCACTGTTTATGACGCCTGGAATTAACGTCACTGGTTGGCGACATAACTGTTTATGACGCCTGAAATTAACGTCACTGGTTGGCGACATAACTGTTTATGACGCCTGGAATTAACGTCACTGGTTGACGACATAACTGTTTATGACGCCTGAAATTAACGTCACTGGTTGGCGACATAACTGTTTATGACGCCTGAAATTAACGTCACTGGTTGGCGACATAACTGTTTATGACGCCTGGAATTAACGTCACTGGTTGGCGACATAACTGTTTATGGCGCCTGGAATTAACGTCACTGGTTGGCGACATAACTGTTTATGACGCGTTACGTAAAGTGTCACTGGTCGAGGACAATACGACGCCTGAAATCAACGTCACTGGTTGGCGACATAACTGTTTATGACGCCTGGAATTAACGTCACTGGTTGGCGACATAACTGTTTATGACGCCTGAAATTAACGTCACTGGTTGGCGACATAACTGTTTATGACGCCTGAAATAACGTCACTGGTTGGCGACATAACTGTTTATGACGCCTGAAATAACGTCACTGGTTGGCGACATTACTGTTTATGACGCGTTACGTAAAGTGTCACTGGTTGAGGACAATACGACGCCTGAAATAACGTCACTGGTTGGCGACATGACTGTTTATGACGCCTGAAATAACGTCACTGGTTGGCGACATTACTGTTTATGACGCGTTACGTAAAGTGTCACTGGTCGAGGACAAGACTTTATGACGCCTGAAATCAACGTCACTGGCTGACAGACAAGCGCCTTACATCAAGGCAACGATACCAAAGTCAGTGGCTGTTTAGGACGACTGACGTAAAAATCACTGACTGCCGAACCTAACTCAGTAATTGTCTGTGAGTATGTCGCCTCACGTTAATGTCACAGGTCAAGGACATGCTACTGTCAATTGCGGCGCATCAGGTCCATTCGGAAATATCTGTTCACCAACGCAACATATAGACTTGTCGTTTTTCTCGTTCTCTCTCGCCTTGACTACTGCAACTCTCTATTGTCTGGTTTGCCTGCTTCATCCATTCACCGTGGAGTGATAGCCTAGAGGTAACTCGTCCGCCTAGGAAGCGAGAGAATCTGAGCGCGCTGGTTCGAATCACGGCTCAGCCGCCGATATTTTCTCCCCCTCCACTAGACCTTGAGTGGTGGTCTGGGCGCTAGTCATTCGGATGAGACGATAAACCGAGGTACCGTGTGCAGAATGCACTTAGCGCACGTAAAAGAACCCACGGCAACAAAAGGGTTGTTCCTGGCAAAATTCTGAAGAAAAATCCACTTCGATAGGAAAAACAAATAAAACTGCACGCAAGAAAAAATACAAAAAAATTTGTGGCGCTGTAGTATAGCGACGCGCTCTCCCTGGGGAGAACAGCCCGAATTTCACACAGAGAAATCTGTTGTGATAAAAAGAAATTCAGTCCCTTCAGTGCATACAAAACTGCTGCCCGACTCGTCCTCAGAAAGAGATCTGAGCACATCACTCCTCTTTTGCAACTGGTTCCCTGTCTCACACGGAATAAAGTACAAGATCAGCACTCTATGTTATAAATGTATTCGCAAATCTGCCCCTTCCTATCTCTGTGGCTGCCTTCACCTCTACACTCTATCTCGCTCTCTACGATCGGCTTCGGATCCACTGTGTTTACGCATACCCAGATTCAAACACTCGACTGTTGGCCGCCGTTCTTTCTCTGTCTCTGGACCTTGCATTTGAAATGAACTTCCTCTTTCTCTTTGTCAAGTCTCCGCACTCACCTCTTCAGGCCTTAAACACCACGTCTTCCCAAGATAACCTCCCTTCCCTGCCTCTTCCTTTTCTTCAGTTCCTACAGTTTGGAGTTCAGCATGTGTGTGAAAGACTGGTGTGGAAGTGCTTTGAGTTGTCTCTGCACACGATTCAGCGCTATATAAATACTATCATTATTATCATTATGACCTTTTTCTTCTTCTTCGTTCGTGGGCTGCAGCTCCCACGTTCACTCGTTTGTACACGAGTGGGCTTTCACGGGCATGACCGTTTTACCCCGCCATGTAGGCAGCCTAACTCCGTTTTCGGGGGTGTGCATACTGGGTATGTTCTTGTTTTCGTAACCCACCGAACGCTGGCATGGATTACAGGATCTTTAACGTGCGTATTTGATCTTCTGCCTGCGTATACACATGAAGGGGGTTCAGGCACAAGCAGGTCTGCATATGTGTTGACCTGGGACATGGGAAAATCTCCACCCTTTTATCCACCAGGCACCGTTACCGAGATTCAAACCCGGGACCATCAGATTGAAAGTCCAACGCTTTAGCCACTCGGCTGTTGCGCCCGTCATTATGACCATGGCTGCGTGAGTATGGGTGTGGGGTGAGTGTGGCACAGGCCAGGCTGTGTGGGTGTGGGTGTGGCACAGGCCGGGCTGTGTGGGTGTGGGTGTGGCACAGGCCGGTGTGTCAAACAGCTGACCTTTGGTCTCCGGGGCACTGCTGATGGTCAGGGGATGCCACTCGTAGTGAGCGATGACGGGGATGTTGAGGAACACGTAGTCACCAGCCTTGAACTGGAAGCTGTTGGGGCGCGAGATCCACAGCTCTGTCACCTGCAACCATGCACAGGTGGGTCACAGGTGTGTGTGTGTGCGTGGGGGGGAGTTTGGGATTTGGGGGGTATGTGTGTATTAGTGTGTTCGTGTATAATTATGTTATTGTGTGCTAGTGTAAAGTGCATAGCGCTTCAAGAATATGCGCTCTAGCAAGTTGTCTACATCAAATCAATCAATAAAAATAGTGTGTGTGTGTGTGTGTGTGTGTGTGTGTGTGTGTGTGTGTGTGTGTGTGTGTGTGTGTGTGTGTGCAAGGAACATAAGGGCAGGGTTTGGGGAAGGGATATCAGTTAAAAAAAGTATAATCACAACATGAATTTAAAAAACACGTAGAAAAGCAATTTTAGTTAGATTTTTTTTTAAATTTAACACACACACACACACACACACACACACACACACACACACACACACACACACACACACACACACACACTGACCCCAGAGGGAAGCAGATGCACACACTCAATGTACATGCGGCCATATCGGGCGTGGCGGAAGCACTGCAGACGGAACAGCAGCTCCACACAGAAGATGACAGCCGGCCCCACGATCCACTTCCAGAAGTTGGCGCCGTGCAGAATGTTCAGGATGTAAAACGGTACGTACAGCTTGTGCGTCCAGTAAAACACCTGCACAGTCACACAGGTGACCAGTTCAAACACCTGCACAGTGACCAGTAAAACACCTGCACAGTCATCACAGGTGACCAGTTCAAACACCTGCACAGTCATCACAGGTGACCAGTAAAACACCTGCACAGTCATCACAGGTGACCAGTAAAACACCTGCACAGTCATCACAGGTGACCAGTTCAAACACCTGCACAGTCATCACAGGTGACCAGTTAAACACCTGCACAGTCACACAGGGGACCAGTTCAAACACCTGCACAGTCACACAGGTTACCAGTTCAAACACCTGCACAGTCACACAGGGGACCAGTAAAACACCTGCACAGTCACACAGGTGACCAGTTGAAACACCTGCACAGTCATCACAGGTGACCAGTTAAAACACCTGCACAGTCAAACAGGTGACCAGTTCAAACACCTGAACAGTCATCACAGGTGACCAGTTGAAACACCTGCACAGTCACACAGGTGACCAGTTGAAACACCTGCACAGTCACACAGGTGACCAGTTGAAACACCTCAACAGTGACCAGTTGAAACACCTGCACAGTGACCATTTCAAACACCTGCACTGTGACCAGTTGAAACACCTGCACTGTGACCAGTTCAAACACCTGCACAGTGACCAGTTTAAACACCTGCACTGTGACCAGTTCAAACACCTGCAAACACCTGAACAGCAAACAGGTGACCAGTTCAAACACCTGTACAGTGACCAGTTCAAACACCTGCACAGTGACCAGTTCAAACACCTGTACAGTGACCAGTTCAAACACCTGTACAGTGACCAGTTAAAACACCTGTACAGTGACCACTTCAAACACCTGCACAGTCAAACAGGTGACCAGTTCAAACACCTGCACAGTGACCAGTTAAAACACCTGTACAGTGACCAGTTCAAACACCTGCACAGTCAAACAGGTTACCAGTTCAAACACCTGTACAGTGACCAGTTCAAACACCTGTACAGTCAAACAGGTGACCAGTTCAAACACCTGTACAGTGACCAGTTCAAACACCTGTACAGTGACCAGTTCAAACACCTGTACAGTCAAACAGGTGACCAGTTCAAACACCTGTACAGTGACCAGTTCAAACACCTGTACAGTGACCAGTTCAAACACCTGCACAGTCAAACAGGTGACCAGTTCAAACACCTGTACAGTGACCAGTTCAAACACCTGTACAGTGACCAGTTCAAACACCTGCACAGTCAAACAGGTGACCAGTTCAAACACCTGTACAGTGACTAGTTCAAACACCTGCACAGTCAAACAGGTTACCAGTTCAAACACCTGTACAGTGACCAGTTCAAACACCTGTACAGTGACCAGTTCAAACACCTGCACAGTGACCAGTTAAAACACCTGCACAGTCAAACAGGTGACCAGTTCAAACACCTGTACAGTGACCAGTTCAAACACCTGCACAGTGACCAGTTAAAACACCTGCACAGTCAAACAGGTGACCAGTTCAAACACCTGAACAGTGTCCAGTAAAACACCTGTACAGTGACCACTTCAAACACCTGCACAGTCAAACAGGTTACCAGTTCAAACACCTGCACAGTGACCAGTTGAAACACCTGTACAGTGACCAGTTGAAACACCTGTACAGTGACCAGTTGAAACACCTGCACAGTGACCAGTTGAAACACCTGCACAGTGACCAGTTGAAACACCTGTACAGTGACCAGTTGAAACACCTGCACAGTGACCAGTTGAAACACCTGCACAGTGACCAGTTGAAACACCTGTACAGTGACCAGTTCAAACACCTGCACAGTCAAACAGGTGACCAGTTGAAACACCTGTACAGTCATCACAGGTGACCAGTTCAAACACCTGCACAGTCAAACAGGTGACCAGTTCAAACACCTGAACAGTGTCCAGTAAAACACCTGCAGTCTGAGAATTTGAGAATACTTTTCTTTTTTCCACTCGTACACAAGCACTCGAGGAACTTGAGGTCTGTACACATTTGATGTATGTTTGGTGTACAAATACACTGGTTGAGGGTTAGAGTTTCCGTGTGCACGGTATAAGGTTCTTCGTATTCTGGTGCAAACACACACCATGTGGAAAATTGTTCCTCGAGTGTTTGGTGTGAACTAAATCCCAGTAAGATATCTGAAAAAAAAAAGAAGAAAAAAAAGTACCTCTAATTTCACACTGACATAGAAATGACTCACCTCCCAAATACCCACTGACACAAAATGGACTCACCTCCTAATTCCCCACTGACACAAAATGGACTCACCTCGCAATTCCCCACTGACACAGCACGGAACCCAACCCCCACTGACACAGCACGGAACCCCCACTGACACAGCATGGAACCCCCACTGACACAGCACGGAACCCCCACTGACACAGCATGGAACCCCCACTGACACAGCACGGAACCCCCACTGACACAGCATAGAACCCAACCCCCACTGACACAGCACGGAACCCCCACTGACACAGCATAGAACCCAAACCCCCACTGACGCAGTATAGAACCCCCACTGACACGGAGAGGAACTGACCTCAAAATTACCGGATCGCCTGACGAAGTCCATGGAACAGATGAACATCACCAGCAGGATCAGGTCCAGTATCACACCCGACAGGGGAGCGAAGCCGTCGATCCACCCGACCCCAGCTCTGAGGGTGAACAGTATCTGGGCCACGTTCAGGTGGGTGGATTCTGTCAGGTACACGGCTGTCGGGACAAATGAGAAGGAGTGGAGGTGGGGGTGGGGGTGAGGATGTGTGGTTCAGTCAAAGCCCCGTCTTGGTGAGAGGTAGAGCCCCCATGTTACGTCTGTCAGAGTGTGTATGTGTGCGTGTGCCTGAAATCTGACTGAATGACACAGCAAACGAATGATGAGCGCCCAGTGGCAGCCGTCAGTCGGCTCTACCCATGTAGGCAGCCTGTTGTACAAATGACCCCGTGTTTGTAAAGCGCTTAGAGCTTGGTCTCCGACCGAGGATAGGCGCTGTATAAGTATCCCCATCAATCAATCAAGCCATTGTCACAGGAGTCCTCAAGAACCCTGTCCCTGTATCCATCCACTTCTCCCGTGTTCACCGGTCCCACTGTCTTTCTGGCCCTCCTTATTGTCCACACCCCTTCTTGTGCTCATTCGGGCGCAATAGCCGAGTGGTTAAATTTCAAGCATTGGACTTTCAGTCTGATGGGCCCGGGTTCGAATCTCGGTAACGGCGCCTGGTGGGTAAAGGGTGGAGATTTTTCCCATCTCCCAGCTCAACATGTGTAGGCCTGCTCGTGCCTGAACCCCCTTCGTGTATATACACAAGCAGAAGATCAAATACGCACGTTAAAGATCCTGTAATCCGTGTTCAGTGGGTTATGGAAACACATCCAGCATGCACCCCCCACAAACGGAGTATGGCTGACTGCATGGCGGGGTTAACAAACAAAACGGTCATACATGTAAAATGTTACATGTCTGTATGAGTGTGTATGTTTGTTTGAATGAAAGCTGATTGAATGACACAGGAAGCGAATGATGAGCGCTCAATGGCAGCCTGTTGTGCAAATGACTTGGTGTTTGTAGAACGCTTAGAGCTTGATCCCCGACCCACACCAGGCGACAGATATACATCCGCGTCATTCTCATCTTCATCGCTCTTTCCAGCTGTCTCCTTCTCCTCCACCCTCTTTCCAGCTGTCTCCTTCTCCTCCACCCTCTTTCCAGCTGTCATTCTCCTTCCCCTCCACCCTCTTTCCAGCTGTCATTCTCCTCCACCCTCTTTCCAGCTGTCATTCTCCTTCTCCTCCACCTTCCAGCTGTCTCATTCTCCTCCTCCATCCTCTTTCCAGCTGTCTCCTTCTCCTCCATCCTCTTTCCAGCTGTCATTCTCCTCCTCCATCCTCTTTCCAGCTGTCTCCTTCTCCTCCATCCTCTTTCCAGCTGTCATTCTCCTCCTCCATCCTCTTTCCAGCTGTCTCCTTCTCCTCCATCCTCTTTCCAGCTGTCATTCTCCTCCTCCATCCTCTTTCCAGCTGTCTCCTTCTCCTCCATCCTCTTTCCAGCTGTCACTCTCCTCCTCCATCCTCTTTCCAGCTGTCTCCTTCTCCTCCATCCTCTTTCCAGCTGTCACTCTCCTCCTCCATCCTCTTTCCAGCTGTCATTCTCCTTCTCCTCCCCCCTCTTTCCAGCTGTCATTCCCCTCCACCCTCTTTCAAGCTGTCATTCTCCTTCTCCTCCCCCCTCTTTCCAGCTGTCATTCTCCTCCTCCATCCTCTTTCCAGCTGTCTCCTTCTCCTCCATCCTCTTTCCAGCTGTCATTCTCCTTCTCCTCCACCCTCTTTCCAGCTGTCATTCTCCTTCTCCTCCATCCTCTTTCCAGCTGTCATTCACCTTCTCCTCCACCCTCTTTCCAGCTGTCATTCTCCTTCTCCTCCACCCTCTTTACAGCTGTCATTCTCCTTCTCCTCCACCCTCTTTCCAGCTGTCATTCTCCTTCTCCTCCACACTCTTTCCAGCTGTCACTCTCATTCTCCTCCACCCTCTTTCCAGCTGTCTCCTTCTCCTCCACCCTCTTTCCAGCTGTCATTCTCATTCTCCTCCACCCTCTTTCCAGCTGTCATTCTCATTCTCCTCCACCCTCTTTCCAGCTGTCACTCTCCTTCTCCTTCACCCTCTTTCCAGCTGTCTCTCTCTCCTTCTTCTCCATCCTCTTTCCAGCTGTCATTCTCCTCCTCCACCCTCTTTCCAGCTGTCATTCTCCTTCTCCTCCACCCTCTTTCCAGCTGTCTCCTTCTCCTCCACCCTCTTTCCAGCTGTCTCTCTCCTTCTTCTCCACCCTCTTTCCAGCTGTCATTCTCCTTCTCCTCCGCCCTCTTTCCAGCTGTCACTCTCCTTCTCCTCCACCCTCTTTCCAGCTGTCATTCTCCTTCCCCTCCACTCTCTTTCCAGCTGTCACTCTCCTTCTCCTCCACTCTCTTTCCAGCTGTCTCTCCTTCTCCTCCATCCTCTTTCCTGCTGTAATTCTCCTTCTCCTCCACTCTCTTTCCAGCTGTCACTCTCCTCCTCCACCCTCTTTCCAGCTGTCATTCTCCTTCTCCTCCACCCTCTTTCCTGCTGTAATTCTCCTTCTCCTCCACCCTCTTTCCAGCTGTCTCCTTCTCCTCCACCCTCTTTCCAGCTGTCTCTCTCCTTCCCCTCCACCCTCTTTCCAGCTGTCATTCTCCTTCCCCTCCACTCTCTTTCCAGCTGTCTCTCTCCTTCCCCTCCACCCTCTTTCCAGCTGTCTCCTTCTCCTCCACTCTCTTTCCAGCTGTCACTCTCCTTCTCCTCCCTCTTTCCAGCTGTCTCCTTCTCCTCCATCCTCTTTCCTGCTGTAATTCTCCTTCTCCTCCACCCTCTTTCCAGCTGTCACTCTCCTTCTCCTCCACCCTCTTTCCAGCTGTCTCCTTCTCCTCTGCCCTCTTTCCAGCTGTATCTCTCCTTCTCCTCCACCCTCTTTCCAGCTGTCACTCTCCTTCTCCTCCACCCTCTTTCCAGCTGTCTCCTTCTCCTCTGCCCTCTTTCCAGCTGTATCTCTCCTTCTCCTCCATCCTCTTTCCAGCTGTCACTCTCCTTCTCCTCTACCCTCTTTCCAGCTGTCATTCTCCTTCTCCTCCCTCTTTCCAGCTGTCTCCTTCTCCTCCACCCTCTTTCCAGCTGTCATTCTCCTTCTCCTCCCTCTTTCCAGCTGTCTCCTTCTCCTCCACCCTCTTTCCAGCTGTCACTCTCCTTCTCCTTCATCCTCTTACCAGCTGTCTCTCTCATTCTCCTCCACCCTCTTTCCAGCTGTCTCCTTCTCCTCCACCCTCTTTCCAGCTGTCTCTCTCCTTCTTCTCCACCCTCTTCCAGCTGTCACTCTCCTTCTCCTCCACCCTCTTTCCAGCTGTCATTCTCCTTCTCCTCCACCCTCTTTCCAGCTGTCTCTCTCCTTCTCCTCTACCCTCTTTCCAGCTGTCATTCTCCTTCCCCTCCACTCTCTTTCCAGCTGTCACTCTCCTTCTCCTCCACTCTCTTTCCAGCTGTCTCTCTCCTTCTCCTCCATCCTCTTTTCAGCTGTCATTCTCCTTCTCCTCCATCCTCTTTCCAGCTGTCTCTCTCCTTCTCCTCCACCCTCTTTCCAGCTGTCTCCTTCTCCTCCACCCTCTTTCCAGCTGTCACTCTCCTTCTCCTCCACCCTCTTTCCTGCTGTAATTCTCCTTCTCCTCCACCCTCTTTCCAGCTGTCTCCTTCTCCTCCACCCTCTTTCCAGCTGTCTCTCTCCTTCCCCTCTTTCCAGCTGTCATTCTCCTTCCCCTCCACTCTCTTTCCAGCTGTCTCTCTCCTTCCCCTCCACCCTCTTTCCAGCTGTCTCCTTCTCCTCCCTCTTTCCAGCTGTCACTCTCCTTCTCCTCCCTCTTTCCAGCTGTCTCCTTCTCCTCCGCCCTCTTTCCAGCTGTCTCTCTCCTTCTCCTCCATCCTCTTTCCAGCTGTCACTCTCCTTCTCCTCCACCCTCTTTCCAGCTGTCTCCTTCTCCTCTGCCCTCTTTCCAGCTGTCACTCTCCTTCTCCTCCATCCTCTTTCCAGCTGTATCTCTCCTTCTCCTCCACCCTCTTTCCAGCTGTCATTCTCCTTCTCCTCCACCCTCTTTCCAGCTGTCTCCTTCTCCTCCACCCTCTTTCCTGCTGTCATTCTCCTCCACCCTCTTTCCAGCTGTCTCCTTCTCCTCCACCCTCTTTCCAGCTGTCTCCTTCTCCTCCACCCTCTTTCCAGCTGTCACTCTCATTCTCCTCCACCCTCTTTCCAGTTGTAATTCTCCTCCACCCTCTTTCCAGCTGTCATTCTCCTCCACCCTCTTTCCAGCTCTCCTTCTCCTCCACCCTCTTTCCAGCTGTCATTCTCCTTCTCCTCCACCCTCTTTCCAGCTGTCTCCTTCTCCTCCACCCTCTTTCCAGCTGTCTCCTTCTCCTCCACACTCTTTCCAGCTGTCATTCTCCTCCTATTCTTGCCTTGCCCCAAGTTACATCCCCACTCTCTCGGCCAGGAGGGCTTTAGGACAGTCGGCCTCGGGTTGGTCCCCATGGGTCAACTAGCCCCCCAAAGGCTGCAGCACTAAGAGCCAGTACAGTGTTGCCTCCAAGTTTAAGAGTCATAGTCCTTCACAAAAAGACAGCAGTAAATGACTTTCCATTGCAGTGCAGAAACCACTGCTCACACAGCTCTCAGCAAGGGAAAAACGATAACAAGAATGACAAGTTTCAGTTTCAGTTTCATTTTCACAAGGAGGCATGACTGCGTTCGGACAAATCCATTTGCGCCACAGCACATCTGCTAGACAGATGCCTGACAGCAGCATGACCCAACACGCTGGTCAGGCCTTGAGTGCATGCTTCTATGTTTTGTGTACCTATCAGAGTGGATTTCTGTTTACATAATTTTGCCAGAGAACAACACTCTCGTTGCCATAGGTTCTTTTTCAGTGCGCCAAGTGCATGCTGTGCACGGGACCTCGGTTTATCGTCTCATCCGAAAGACTAGACGCTCAGTTTGATTTTCCAGTCAAACTTGGGAGAAAAGGCGACAGCGGGATTCGAACCCACACCCTCACGGACTCTCTGTACTGGCAGCTGAGCGTCTTAACCATTCTGCCACCTTGGGAAGGCTAACTAGGCTAACTAGCCCCCCACCCCACCCCCACCCCCAAGGCTGCAGCACTAACGAGACTAACAACAACAACAACAAAGCCGTAAGGCCCCGACACTTGCCGACAGACTGAGAGCTGACCTGCATTCCCCAGATGTGCCCCAGTGTGGACCAGGGTAAAGAAGACGATGGCGTATCCGGCCAGCTTGTGGAACATCACGTGCTGGTCAAAGGGCAGCACGCGCACGAGGGGCGTGTTCCTGAGGAAGGTGAGGCTCTTCCGCAGCATCAGCACCAGCACGAAGGCACAGTTGAAGTTGAGGCACATGCCGCCACCCCGCGCGATGATGATGTACCTGAAACAACGCGCTTGTGTGTGTGCGTGTGTGTGTGTGTGTGTGTGTGTGTGTGTGTGTGTGTGTGTGTGTGTGTGTGCGAGAGAGAGAGAGAGAGACACACACACACACAGAGAAACAGAAGAGAGAGGCAGAGAGAGAGAGAGAGAGAGAGAGAGAGAGAGAGAGAGAGCCTCTGTGTGTCTGCATGTGCATATGACCATCTGTCTCTGTCTCTGTCTGTCTGTCTGTCTGTCTGTCTCTCACACACACATACACACACATAGTATATGTATGTATGTATGTATGTATATATATATATATATATATATATATATATATATATATATATATATATATAATATATATCTTTGAATTTGAACGTGATTTTTATATCGCATGAGTCATCATTTATAATCCTTGATAAATAGAAAACAACTCTTGACCAATAGAAATTCCAGACTAAAGTAGTGACCAATCAGTCCCACACAGGTCACTGGACATCTACAAGATGTTTGACCAGCAGCATGAACCAAAGTGCTTAATCAAGATTTGAGTGCATGCATAATCATATCTGTGTACCTATCAGAATGGATTTCTTCTTCAGAATTTCGCTAGAGGACAACACTCTCGTTGCCATGAGTGCGCAAAGTGCGTGCTGCACACGGGACCTCTGTTTATCGTGTCATCCGAATGACGAGTCGCTCAGCTCGATTTTACGTCATCCTGATGTGACGATAAACCGAGGTCCCGTGTGCAGCATGCAGCATGCTCTTGGCGCTCTGATAAAGAAGCCATGGAGAAATAAAGTGTTGTCCTCTTGCAAAATTCTGTAGAAATCCACCCTGATAGGCACACACATGTTTACACACATGCGCTCAAAGCCTGGCTGGCGTGCTGGGTTATGCTGCTGGTCAGGCATCTATCTCGATACATGTGGCAAAGGGCGTAATTATAATTATCTGGATTGTAAAGGGCGTAATTATAATTATCTGGATTTGTCTGAACGCAGTGATGCCTCCTCAAGAATGTCTTACCACTTGAATTCCCGGTATATTCAAGCATTGATGAAATAGACACCTTACCTGACCAGCATGTCTCACCACTTAAATTCCCGGTATAACCAGGCACTGATGAAACAGACACCTTACCTGAGCAGCATGTCTTACCACTTGAATTCCCGGTACAACCAGCCATTGATGAAACAGACACCTTACGTGACCAGCATGTCTTACCACTTGAATTCCCGGCACAACCAGCCATTGATGAAACAGACACCTTACCTGACCAGCATGTCTTACCACTTGAATTCCCGGTACAACCAGCCATTGATGAAACAGACACCTTACCTGACCAGCATGTCTTACCACTTGAATTCCCGGTACAACCAGCCATTGATGAAACAGACACCTTACCTGACCAGCATGTCTTACCACTTGAATTCCCGGTACAACCAGCCATTGATGAAACAGACACCTTACCTGACCAGCATGTCTTACCACTTGAATTCCCGGTACAACCAGCCATTGATGAAACAGACACCTTACCTGACCAGCATGTCTTACCACTTGAATTCCCGGTACAACCAGCCATTGATGAAACAGACACCTTACCTGACCAGCATGTCTTACCACTTGAATTCCCGGTATAACCAGGCACTGATGAAACAGACACCTTACCTGACCAGCATGTCTTACCACTTGAATTCCCGGTACAACCAGCCATTGATGAAACAGACACCTTACGTGACCAGCATGTCTTACCACTTGAATTCCCGGTACAACCAGCCATTGATGAAACAGACACCTTACGTGACCAGCATGTCTTACCACTTGAATTCCCGGTATAACCAGCCATTGATGAAACAGACACCTTACGTGACCAGCATGTATTACCACTTGAATTCCCGGTATAACCAGCCATTGATGAAACAGACACCTTACCTGACCAGCATGTCTTACCACTTGAATTCCCGGTACAACCAGCCATTGATGAAACAGACACCTTACGTGACCAGCACAACTTACTAGCTGAATGTCCGGTGCACGACGGGCACAATAGCCGAGTGGTTAAAGCGTTAGACTTTCAATCTGAGGGTCCCGTGTTTGAATCTCGGTAACGGCGCCTGGTGGGTAGAGGGTCGAGATTTTTCCGATCTCCCAGGTCAACATATGTGCAGACCTGCTGGTGCCTGAACCACCCTCGTGTATATACGCAGGCAGAAGATGAAATACGCTCAATAAAGATCCTGTACTCCATGTCAACATTCAGTGGGTTATGGAAACAAGAACATACCCAGCATGCACACCCCGGAAAACGGAGTGTAGCTGCATACATGGCGGGGTAAATAAACAAAACGGTCATACACGCAAAATGTCTGTCTGAGTGTGCACGTGTGCGTGCCTGAAATCTCATCAAATGACACAGGAAACGAATGATGAGCGCCCGATGGCAGCCGTCACTCGGCTCTACCCAGAAGACAGCCTGTTGTGCAAATGACCCTCCAACGGAGGATATGGGAAATATAAGTATCCATATCATTCATACATTCATTCATACAACGAGCACAACTTACCAGATGGATTCCCGGTACAACCAGCATGACTTACCAGATGGATTCCCGGCACAACCAGCATGACTTACCAGATGAATTCCCGGCACAACCAGCATGACTTACCAGTTGGATTCGCGGTACAACCAGGCGTTGATGATGTAGAGAGCGATGTTGACGAGCACGAAGAAAAGGGTGAAGAAGACCTTGACCCTGTTGTTCTGAAAGTAGGTCAAGGTCAGGTGACGGGGGATGGAGACAGAGGAGCGGGCCTGTGTCGGTGGTGTCAGCCACTGAGCCACGCTGACAACACAGAGAGAGAGGTCCGTGTGGGGTGTGCTGGGGTGGTGGTGCGATTTGATCATTACTACTATTACTACTACTACTATTACCACTACTGTTACTGCTACTACTAGTATGCATTGCACGATAGTCATGTTCGACCATGACCACCAGAACATCTGAGTCCTGAGTACCACTACTACTACTGCTGCTGCTGCTGCTAATACTACCACCACAACCACTACTACCGCCACTAGCACCACCACTACCATCACCCCAACCACTGCCACTACCACCACCAACACCACTACCACTACTACCACCACTAGCACTACAAACCACCACTACCACAACCACCACCACTACCACCACCCCAACCACTACCATCACCACAACCACCACCACTACAACCACCACCACCACCACCACAACCACCCCAACCACCACCACCACCACCACCACCACCAGCATCCCACCTGATGGTGAGGTTGTTCATGACTCCGGGGTGTTTCTCCAGCTGAGACCTGAGCTCCTCAAAAGTGATGGACCCGGAGCGGTCAGTGTCGGCGTCGTGGAAGAGGACGTCCGTGAGGGCCTCCAGGTTCTCCTGGCTCAGGTGCAGCGACGACTCCTCCATGCAGGACTGCAGCACCGTGCGCAGCTCCTCCCGGCTGATGGTGCCAGAGTCTGACACACACACACACACACACAGAGTCAGACACACACACACACACACACACACACACACACACACACACACACACACACACACACACACACACACACACACACACACACACACACACACACACACACACACACACACACACACACACACACACACACACACACACACACACACACAGAGTCAGATACATGTATAGTACTATGCATGCATAGTTCTGTACTTATCAGTGTGGACTTTGTCTACAGACTTTTGCCAGACGACAACACTTTTGTTGCCAAGGGTTCTTTTTCCAGTGCGCCAATTACGTGCTGCATACAAGACCTGTGTTAACCGACTCATCCACATGACGAAACGCTCAGTTTGAGTTTCCAGTCAGACTTTGGAGAAAGGGTGAGATCGAACCCACACCCTCACACACTGTGTCTTGACCGTTCTGCCACCCTCCTCCCCGATCATAAACACTCTGACCACCCTCCTCCCCGATCATAAACACTCTGACCACCCTCCTCCCCGATCATAAACACTCTGACCACCCTCCTCCCCGATCATAAACACTCTGACCACCCTCCTCCCCGATCATAAACACTGACCACCCTCCTCCCCGATCATAAACACTCTAACCACCCTCCTCCCCAATCATAAACACTCTGACCACCCTCCTCCCCGATCATAAACACTGACCACCCTCCTCCCCGATCATAAACACTGACCACCTTCCTCCCCGATCATAAACACTCTGACCGCCTTCCTTCCTGATCATAAACACTCTGACCACCCTCCTCCCCGATCATAAACACTCTGACCACCCTCCTCCCCGATCATAAACACTGACCACCCTCCTCCCCGATCATAAACACTGACCACCTTCCTCCCCGATCATAAACACTCTAACCACCCTCCTCCCCGATCATAAACACTCTGACCACCCTCCTCCCCGATCATAAACACTCTGACCACCCTCCTCCCCGATCATAAACACTGACCACCCTCCTCCCCGATCATAAACACTGACCACCTTCCTCCCCGATCATAAACACTCTAACCACCCTCCTCCCCGATCATAAACACTCTGACCACCTTCCTCCCCGATCATAAACACTCTGACCACCCTCCTCCCCGATCATAAACACTCTGACCACCCTCCTCCCCGATCATAAACACTCTGACCACCCTCCTCCCTGATCATAAACACTCTGACCACCTTCCTCCCCGATCATAAACACTCTGACCACCCTCCTCCCCGATCATAAACACTCTGACCACCCTCCTCCCCGATCATAAACACTCTGACCACCCTCCTCCCCGATCATAAACACTCTGACCACCTTCCTCCCCGATCATAAACACTCTGACCACCCTCCTCCCCGATCATAAACACTGCAACAATCGGCATCACAGGGTCAGTCAGGGAACAGGGTCAGTCAGGGAACATCACAGGGTCAGTCAGGGAACAGGGTCAGTCAGGGAACAGGGTCAGTCAGGGAACAGAACAGGGTCAGTCAGGGGTCAGGGTCAGTCAGGGAACAGAACAGGGTCAGTCAGGGGTCAGGGTCAGTCAGGGAACAGAACAGGGTCAGTCAGGGAAGACACCACAGAGTCAGCCCCTCATGGCTGACAGTGCCAGGGGAGTGGGGGTGGGTTGATTTGGGTACACACAATACGGTGATGGGATTTATGGGATGGCATCCGCATGCTGTGTGTGCGCGTGCTAAAGTGTGTGTGTGTGTGTGTGTGTGTGTGTGTGTGTGTGTGTGTGTGTGTGTTTGCCTGCCTGCCTGCCTGCCTGCCTGCCTGCGATTATCAGCGCGCATATGTAGGGTGCCGTGAATGTTTGCGTGCGCGCGGTGCGTGCCTGTGTGCACGTGACGGTAAGGAAAGAGAGAGCAGTACTGACTGTCGGCGTCATAGATCCTGAAGAGGAAGTGGAGTTTCTCTGAGGGGGTGCCCTTCGTCAGGGTCTTCAGGCCCTGCAGCAACTCGTTCAGGTCGATGCTGCCACTGTTGTCGTCGTCAAACAGCTCGAAGAGCCGCTCCGCGAAGTAAGACTGCAACACACACACACACACACACACACACACACACACACACACACACACATTGCTTCTGTGATTTCCAATTTATGTTGTGTTTGTATTTTTTTTTAATTGATATCCCCTCCCCAACCTCTCCCCCTATATTCCTTGTACACAGACACACAGACACAAAGACACAAACACATACACACACACACTGTCACACACACAAACACACACACACACACACACACACACACACACACACACACACACACACACACACAACAATAACACCACAACCACCACCACCATCAACAAAAATGATGGAGAGAAAGCAGCAGCGACATCTTCCAGTGCAGTGACACAGTGCAGTGACCTCCTTACCTTTTTCACGTGCAGGGCCTTTCTGAACGTGTCCCTGTCCAGCGACCCGCTGGGCCCTGCCACTGCACGGAACTGCTTCTCGATCTGGGCATACGTCTTCTCGTCCTCCCTGCACCACAACAACACCACGTGCAAGGGAGTGGGGGAGGGAGGATGGAAGGAAGGAAGGGAGGGAGGGAGAGAGGAAGGAAGGGAGGGAGGGATGGACGTGGAAAGAAGAAAGGAAGGGAGGGAGGAAGGGAGGGAGGGTGGAAGGAAGGGAGGGAGGGAGGAAGGGAGGGAGGGTGGAAGGAAGGGAGGGAGGAAGGAAGGGAAAGAGGAAGGAAGGAAGGAAGGAAGGAAGGGAGGGAGGGAGGGAGGAAGGAAGGAAGGGATGGAGGGAAGAAGGGATGGAGGGAAGAAGGAAGGAAGGGAGGAAGAGAGGGAGGAAGGGAGGAAGGAAGAATTGGAAGGAAGTTACTGTGTCAGAAATGAAATCATAAAGGGAGGAACGAGCGAAGGACAGAGGGGAGTAGAAAAAGGAAGACTGGAGGTATGAAGGAATTAGTGGATGGAAGGATAGAAGAAATGTAAGAATGAAGGAACGAACGGACGAACGAGGAAGAACCCCACAAAAGTCCTGCAAAATACAAAGAGAGAGAGAGGGAGGGAGAGAGAGAGAGGAGAGAGAGAGAGAGATGTAATGT
The DNA here is from genome assembly GCF_041734735.1 of Babylonia areolata. Lineage (NCBI taxonomy): Eukaryota > Metazoa > Mollusca > Gastropoda > Neogastropoda > Buccinidae > Babylonia > Babylonia areolata. The sequence continues at coordinate 718,889 of NC_134910.1, read as the reverse complement.
GTCGCAGTCTATATTACGAAAGGTAGGACAATCATTCCCAGTACTTGGTTTTTCATTGTATGTATTGTTCTGTCTAACAGACCTGGGGATTCACTGACAATGAATTGGTTTATACGATTCTGTTCTGTTCAGTTCCCACCAAGAATGATAGTTGGTTCCCCTTTCTCTCTCTCCACTGACAGTTGATGCCCCTTTCTCTCTCTCCACTGACAGTTGGTGTCCCTTTCTCTCTCTCCACTGACAGTTGATGCCCCTTTCTCTCTCTCCACCAAGACTGACAGTTGATGCCCCTTTCTCTCTCTCCACCAAGAGTGACAGTTGGTTCCCCTTTCTCTCTCTCCACCAAGAGTGACAGTTGGTTCCCCTTTCTCTCTCTCCACCAAGACTGACAGTTGGTTCCCCTTTCTCTCTCTCCACCAAGACTGACAGTTGGTTCCCCTATCTCTCTCTCCACCAAGAGTGACAGTTGGTTCCCCTATCTCTCTCTCCACCAAGACTGACAGTTGGTTCCCCTTTCTCTCTCTCCACCAAGAGTGACAGTTGGTTCCCCTTTCTCTCTCTCCACCAAGACTGACAGTTGGTTCCCCTTTCTCTCTCTCCACCAAGACTGACAGTTGGTTCCCCTATCTCTCTCTCCACCAAGACTGACAGTTGATGCACTTACAATGTTTTATGGACATGGACATTGCATGAAAATGAACTGGAAGTGTTCTACTTCATCTATTTATATCCCTTTCTATTCATATACTGACTTATAGTCGATGCACTTAAAGTATCTCACAGACCTGAAGGTTTCGTGACAATAAACCACTCTATTTGATTCTGTTTCTGTCGCATTCTGTTTGCATACAGACTTACAAGTGATACACTTACAGTGTTACATAGACCTGAAGGTTTCCTGACAATGATTTATTTCTATGGGTGTTGGTTCTGTCCTGTTCTGTTTGCATGCAGACTGACAACTGATGCACCTGCAATGTTTTATAGACATGAACATTTCGTGGCAATGAAGTATTCTATTCGATTAGGTTTCTATCCCATCCACGTACAAACTGACAGTTGATGCAGTTACACTTTACAGCATGTTACAGACCCGAATGAATGCAGTTACACTTTACAGCATGTTACAGACCCGAATGAATGCAGTTACCCTTTACAGCATGTTACAGACCGAAATGAATGCAGTTACACTTTACAGCATGTTACAGACCGAAATGAATGCAGTTACACTTTACAGCATGTTACAGACCTGAATGAATGCAGTTACCCTTTACAGCATGTTACAGACCGAAATGAATGCAGTTACACTTTACAGCATGTTACAGACCCGAATGAATGCAGTTACACTTTACAGCATGTTACAGACCTGAATGAATGCAGTTACACTTTACAGCATGTTACAGACCCGAATGAATGCAGTTACACTTTACAGCATGTTACAGACCTGAATGAATGGAGTTACCTTTACAGCATGTTACAGACCTGAATGAATGCAGTTACACTTTACAGCATGTTACAGACCTGAATGAATGCAGTTACACTTTACAGCATGTTACAGACCTGAATGAATGCAGTTACACTTTACAGCATGTTACAGACCCGAATGAATGCAGTTACACTTTACAGCATGTTACAGACCCGAATGAATGCAGTTACACTTTACAGCATGTTACAGACCTGAATGAATGCAGTTACACTTTACAGCATGTTACAGACCTGAATGAATGCAGTTACACTTTACAGCATGTTACAGACCCGAATGAATGCAGTTACACTTTACAGCATGTTACAGACCTGAATGAATGCAGTTACACTTTACAGCATGTTACAGACCTGAATGAATGCAGTTACACTTTACAGCATGTTACAGACCCGAATGAATGCAGTTACACTTTACAGCATGTTACAGACCTGAATGAATGCAGTTACACTTTACAGCATGTTACAGACCCGAATGAATGCAGTTACCCTTTACAGCATGTTACAGACCCGAATGAATGCAGTTACACTTTACAGCATGTTACAGACCCGAATGAATGCAGTTACACTTTACAGCATGTTACAGACCCGAATGAATGCAGTTACACTTTACAGCATGTTACAGACCCGAAGATTTCATGACAATGACACTGTTTGATTCGATGTGTTTCTAGTGTACCCACTTGGGTCTGTTTTGTACTGACAGACACGTGATGCACTCACAGCAAGACGTCAACATCGTGGACACTGAGGCTCAGTGATGACTCACACTGCTCAGCACTTTGTCCCGTCCTGCCACACGTCTGATACCTTCCTGATTCCTGTCTTGAGTCACGGCTGTCATCCGCTCCTTGCGAGATATTTACGTCCGTTTCCTGTCTTAAGTCACCGACCTCTGCCCCTTTCTGACTATTTTCACTGTCCGTTTCCTGTCTTAAGTCACCGTGTTTTCTCCCGTTTGTACCCTCTCTTTCCTGTTTTAAGTCACAGTGTCTTGTCCCATTTTCGCTGTTTGTTTCCTGTGTTAAGGCATTGTGCCCTGTCCCATTTTTACCTTCTGTTTCGTGATTTAAGTCACAATGTCTTGTTCCATTTTTTCCGTCTGTTTTAGGTCTTAAGGTACATTGCTCTGACCCGTTTTTACCGCCTGTTTCCTGTTTTAAGACGCATTGCCTTGTCTCATTTTTACCGTCTGTTTCCTGTTTTACGTTGCTGTATCCTGTGCCATGTGTACCGCCTGTTTCCTGTTTTACGTTGCTGTATCCTGTGCCATGTGTACCGCCTGTTTCCTGTTTTACGTTGCTGTATCCTGTGCCATGTGTACTGTCACTTTCCTGTTTTACGTTGCTGTATCCTGTGCCATGTGTACTGTCACTTTCCTGTTTTACGTTGCTGTATCCTGTGCCATGTGTACTGTCACTTTCCTGTTTTACGTTGCTGTATCCTGTGCCATGTGTACCACTTGTTTCCTGTTTTACGTTGCTGTATCCTGTGCCATGTGTACCGCCTGTTTCCTGTTTTACGTTGCTGTATCCTGTGCCATGTGTACCGTCTGTTTCCTGTTTTACGTTGCTGTATCCTGTGCCATGCGTACCGGCTGTTTCCTGTTTTACGTTGCTGTATCCTGTGCCATGCGTACCGGCTGTTTCCTGTTTTACGTTGCTGTATCCTGTGCCATGTGTACCGTCTGTTTCCTGTTTTACGTTGCTGTATCCTGTGCCATGCGTACCGGCTGTTTCCTGTTTTACGTTGCTGTATCCTGTGCCATGCGTACCGGCTGTTTCCTGTTTTACGTTGCTGTATCCTGTGCCATGCGTACCGGCTGTTTCCTGTTTTACGTTGCTGTATCCTGTGCCATGCGTACCGGCTGTTTCCTGTTTTACGTTGCTGTATCCTGTGCCCTGTGTACCGCCTGTTTCCGGCCTTAAGTCACCGTGCTGTTCACCTCTCTCCCACTGTCCACCGTCACTCACAGCCACTGAAGCAGCATCGTCCCTGAAGTCTGCCATTGCTCTGGTGTCTGATTTCGATCTTCTCGGTCTTGCAACTGATTCAGCTTCACTGCCGCTTGGTCCTCACACCACAGTGTGACTTCAGCCTGGTCCTCACACCACACACAGTGTGACTTCAGCTTGGTCCTCACACCACACACAGTGTGACTTCAGCCTGGTCCTCACACCACAGTGTGACTTCAGCTTGGCCCTCACACCACACAGTGTGACTTCAGCTTGGCCCTCACACCACACAGTGTGACTTCAGCCTGGTCCTCACACCGTCACACAGTGTGACTTTAGCCTGGTCCTCACACCACACAGTGTGACGTCAGCTTGGTCCTTACACCACACAGTGTGACTTTAGCCTGGTCCTCACACCACACAGTGTGACTTCAGCCTGGTCCTCACACCACAGTCTGACTTCAGCCTGGTCCTCACACAACAGTGTGACTTCAGCTTGGTCCTCACACCGTCACACAGTGTGACATCAGCCTGGTCCTCACACCGTCACACAGTGTGACTTCAGCCTGGTCCTCACACCGTCACACACAGGACTGGGACTGTCCGCGGTGTGAGGATGGCAGCATGGGTGGAGGACAGACCAGGGAAGAGTGGCGTGGAGTCCCGGTGAAAACAGACAGCCGTCAGAGAGTTAACAAATAGATTAATAAATAAATAAATAATGATTTTTTAAACCTCGCCGGAAAAACGCAGAAACGTTGTGTTTAAAGCAACACAGACGCTAATTCATGGGAAACGTCGAATGCAGAGACACCATTCCCATCTTGCTGGTAAACGATTTGTTGTTGTCTTTTTTCTCTTTGTAGTTTTGCTGCCACACGTTCAAAAGGTTTCCTCAGCGCTGTTTCCTTCACACACTACAGTTGGGATTCATTTACTACAGCTTAGTCCTTTGTGAAGGACCATGACTCTCAACAAACCAGGCGGCAAGATAGCACTTGCTCTTTTTGTGCTGCAGCCTCTGGGACCCATCCCAACGCCGACTGTCTAAAATCCCTCTTGGGCCGAAAGAGTCGCGACGTAACTTGTACATGCCACTCTCCGAACTAACAAAGTTCTCGTCCAGATAGTCGGGACAGCAGTTGCTTCATCTGCTGACCATTGTCGGACACAAGTGACCACCTTGAAGATCCAGTGAAGGTTGTGCCTGTGCACCCTGACGGCTGTGTTCTGGTGAAGGAGTCACGCCCGGCCACGATGCTTCAGCCCTTGCTGTCGCTTTGCCCCTCCCCAGTGTGTGTGTGTGTGTGTGTGTGTGTGTGTGTGTGTGTGTGTGTGTGTGTGGTGTGCGTGTGTGTGCGTGTGCGTGCCTGTGTCTGTGAGAGAGAAGGAGAGAAAGAGAGATAACGATAATGCTAATGATATTTATTCAGATGGAGGCCAAAGCCCCTTGCTGTAGGGGGTCATTCTGTAAGAGACACAGAGAGAGAGAGAGAGAGAGAGAGAGGGTGGGACAGACAGACAGACAGTGACAGAAGGACACACACACACACACACACACACACACACACACACACACACACACACACACACACACACTAACAAACGGAGACAGAGAGAGAAAGACCGAGAAACAGTTATTGGGGTCACCAAAAGATTGCCAGCACAGTGGATGATTAGATACCCCCCAAGAACAAGCGTTTTGCCGACATGACAACACTTAATTAGATACCCCCAAGAACAAGCGTTTTGCCAACATGACAACACTTAATTAGATACCCCCAAGAACAAGCGTTTTGCCGACATGACAACTTAATTAGATACCCCCAAGAACAAGCGTTTTGCCGACATGACAACACTTAATTAGATACCCCCAAGAACAAGCGTTTTGCCGACATGACAACACTTAATTAGATACCCCCAAGAACAAGCGTTTTGCCGACATGACAACACTTAATTAGATACCTCAAAGAGCGAGCGTTTTACCAACAAGACAACACTTAGATACCTCAAAGAGCGAGCGTTTTACCGACAGGACAACACTTAATTAGATACCCCCACAAAACGAGCGTTTCACCGAGAGGACAACACTTAATTAGATACCTCCAAAGGCGAGCGTTTTACCAACAGGACAACACTTAATTAGATACCTCCAAAGGCGAGCGTTTTACCAACAGGACAACACTTAATTAGATACCCCTAAGAACGAGCGTTTTACCAACATGACAACACTTAATTAGATACCTCCAAAGGCGAGCGTTTTACCAACATGACAACACTTAATTAGATACCTTCAAGAGCGAGCGTTTTACCAACAGGACAACACTTAATTAGATACCTCCAAAGGCGAGCGTTTTACCAACAGGACAACACTTAATTAGATACCTCCAAAGGCGAGCGTTTTACCAACAGGACAACACTTAATTAGATACCTTCAAGAACGAGCGTTTTACCAACATGACAACACTTAATTAGATACTCCTAAGAACGAAGTTTTACCGACATGACAACACTTAATTAGATATCCCCAAAGAACAAGCGTTTTCTCGAAAGGACACAAGAAACACCTCAACCTGTCAGTCTTTTTGTTTTCGACATTCAGGGCAATGTGGAGAGGTGGCCCCATGAAAACACGTCCGCCTTGGTGTAAGTGAGAGAATCAGAGCGTGCGGGTTCGTATCCCACCCTCGCTAAGTAGTTTCTCTCTCTGTCTCACTCTCTGTCTCCCCCTCTTCTCACTCTCACCCCCCTCTCTCTGTCTCACTCTCTGTCTCACTCTCACTTTTTCTCCCTCGCTCCCCTTCTCTCTCCCCTCCCCCCTCTCTCTCTATTTCTGTATCTATCTATCCGTCTCTCTCTCCCTCTCTCAGTCTCTCTCCACTCTCTCTCTCTCTCTCCCTCTCTGTCTCTCTCGACCCTCCACCCCCCTCCCCACCACCAGGACGGTCCAGGGCAGCCAGTGGACACTCCCAGTGATTCAGGCACGCCGTCACACTGACCGCTCTGTGGCCCAGTCACTGACAGGGTGTGGAGGGGAGAGGGGGGGGGCAGGAAGGGGGTGGTGGTGGAGGTGGTGGGGTGGAGTGGGCGTGTGGGGGTGGGTAGGAGGGGGAGCGGGGAGGGTGGAGGACGGGGGGTGCTGTGAGACGGAAGGGCACATCGCACCGTGTTGATGAAGGTCACAAAGTTGAGACAGGTTGATCACTTGTTCAAACAATGTCGATCCAAAGACTGCTTCACAATGAGTGGGCGTGTGAACAACAGATCCGAGACTTTCAGCAAAACAACCGAACAATAAGGAAGAAATGATAACAGGGGCAGTATGAGACATCACACACCATACCATTCAACCAACGATGAGGACAGGGCAGTATGAGACATCACACACCATACCATTCAACCAACAAAGAGGACAGGGCAGTATGAGACATCACACACCATACCATTCAACTAACAAAGAGGACAGGGCAGTATGAGACATCACACACCATACCATTCAACCAACGATGAGGACAGGGCAGTATGAGACATCACACACCATACCATTCAACCAAAAAACAGGACGGGGCAGTATGAGACATCACACACCATACCATTCAACCAACAGTGAGGACAGGGCAGTATGAGACATCACACACCATACCATTCAACCAACGATGAGGACAGGGCAGTATGAGACATCACACACCATACCATTCAACCAACAGAGGACAGGGCAGTATGAGACATCACACACCATACCATTCAACCAACGATGAGGACAGGGCAGTATGAGACATCACACACCATACCATTCAACCAACGATGAGGACAGGGCAGTATGAGACATCACACACCATACCATTCAACCAACGATGAGGACAGGGCAGTATGAGACATCACACACCATACCATTCAACCAACAGAGGACAGGGCAGTATGAGACATCACACACCATACCATTCAACCAACGATGAGGACAGGGCAGTATGAGACATCACACACCATACCATTCAACCAACAGAGGACAGGGCAGTATGAGACATCACACACCATACCATTCAACCAACGGTGAGGACAGGGCAGTATGAGACATCACACACCATACCATTCAACCAACAGAGGACAGGGCAGTATGAGACATCACACACCATACCATTCAACCAACGAGAGGACAGGGCAGTATGAGACATCACACACCATACCATTCAACCAACGATGAGGACAGGGCAGTATGAGACATCACACACCATACCATTCAACCAACGATGAGGACAGGGCAGTATGAGACATCACACACCATACCATTCAACCAACAGAGGACAGGGCAGTATGAGACATCACACACCATACCATTCAACCAACGGTGAGGACAGGGCAGTATGAGACATCACACACCATACCATTCAACCAACAGAGGACAGGGCAGTATGAGACATCACACACCATACCATTCAACCAACGGTGAGGACAGGGCAGTATGAGACATCACACACCATACCATTCAACCAACGATGAGGACAGGGCAGTATGAGACATCACACACCATACCATTCAACCAACAAGAGGACAGGGCAGTATGAGACATCACACACCATACCATTCAACCAACAGAGGACAGGGCAGTATGAGACATCACACACCATACCATTCAACCAACGGTGAGGACAGGGCAGTATGAGACATCACACACCATACCATTCAACCAACAGAGGACAGGGCAGTATGAGACATCACACACCATACCATTCAACCAACGAGAGGACAGGGCAGTATGAGACATCACACACCATACCATTCAACCAACGATGAGGACAGGGCAGTATGAGACATCACACACCATACCATTCAACCAACAGAGGACAGGGCAGTATGAGACATCACACACCATACCATTCAACCAACGATGAGGACAGGGCAGTATGAGACATCACACACCATACCATTCAACCAACGATGAGGACAGGGCAGTATGAGACATCACACACCATACCATTCAACCAACGATGAGGACAGGGCAGTATGAGACATCACACACCATACCATTCAACCAACGAGGAGGACAGGGCAGTATGAGACATCACACACCATACCATTCAACCGACAGAGGACAGGGCAGTATGAGACATCACACACCATACCATTCAACCAACGGTGAGGACAGGGCAGTATGAGACATCACACACCATACCATTCAACCAACAGAGGACAGGGCAGTATGAGACATCACACACCATACCATTCAACCAACAGAGGACAGGGCAGTATGAGACATCACACACCATACCATTCAACCAACAGAGGACAGGGCAGTATGAGACATCACACACCATACCATTCAACCAACGATGAGGACAGGGCAGTATGAGACATCACACACCATACCATTCAACCAACAGAGGACAGGGCAGTATGAGACATCACACACCATACCATTCAACCAACAAAGAGGACAGGGCAGTATGAGACATCACACACCATACCATTCAACCAACGATGAGGACAGGGCAGTATGAGACATCACACACCATACCATTCAACCAACGATGAGGACAGGGCAGTATGAGACATCACACACCATACCATTCAACCAACGATGAGGACAGGGCAGTATGAGACATCACACACCATACCATTCAACCAACGATGAGGACAGGGCAGTATGAGACATCACAACGCCATACCATTCAACCAACGATGAGGACAGGGCAGTATGAGACATCACACACCATACCATTCAACCAAAAAACAGGACGGGGCAGTATGAGACATCACACACCATACCATTCAACCAACAGTGAGGACAGGGCAGTATGAGACATCACACACCATACCATTCAACCAACAGAGGACAGGGCAGTATGAGACATCACACACCATACCATTCAACCAACGATGAGGACAGGGCAGTATGAGACATCACACACCATACCATTCAACCAACAGAGGACAGGGCAGTATGAGACATCACACACCATACCATTCAACCAACAAACAGGACAGGGCAGTATGAGACATCACACACCATACCATTCAACCAACAGAGGACAGGGCAGTATGAGACATCACACACCATACCATTCAACCAACGATGAGGACAGGGCAGTATGAGACATCGCACACCATACCATTCAACCAACAGAGGACAGGGCAGTATGAGACATCACACACCATACCATTCCACTAACAGAGGACAGGGCAGTATGAGACATCACACACCATACCATTCAACCAACGATGAGGACAGGGCAGTATGAGACATCACACACCATACCATTCAACTAACAGAGGACAGGGCAGTATGAGACATCACACACCATACCATTCAACCAACGGTGAGGACAGGGCAGTATGAGACATCACACACCATACCATTCAACCAACAGAGGACAGGGCAGTATGAGACATCACACACCATACCATTCAACCAACAGAGGACAGGGCAGTATGAGACATCACACACCATACCATTCAACCAACAGAGGACAGGGCAGTATGAGACATCACACACCATACCATTCAACCAACAGAGGACAGGGCAGTATGAGACATCACACACCATACCATTCAACTAACAAAGAGGACAGGGCAGTATGAGACATCACACACCATACCATTCAACCAACAGAGGACAGGGCAGTATGAGACATCACACACCATACCATTCAACCAACAGAGGACGGGGCAGTATGAGACATCACACACCATACCATTCAACCAACGGTGAGGACAGGGCAGTATGAGACATCACACACCATACCATTCAACCAACGGTGAGGACAGGGCAGTATGAGACATCACACACCATACCATTCAACCAACGGTGAGGACAGGGCAGTATGAGACATCACACACCATACCATTCAACTAACAGAGGACAGGGCAGTATGAGACATCACACACCATACCATTCAACCAACAGAGGACGGGGCAGTATGAGACATCACACACCATACCATTCAACCAACGAGGAGGACAGGGCAGTATGAGACATCACACACCATACCATTCAACCAACGATGAGGACAGGGCAGTATGAGACATCACACACCATACCATTCAACTAACAGAGGACAGGGCAGTATGAGACATCACACACCATACCATTCAACCAACAGAGGACAGGGCAGTATGAGACATCACACACCATACCATTCAACCAACGATGAGGACAGGGCAGTATGAGACATCACACACCATACCATTCAACCAACGGTGAGGACAGGGCAGTATGAGACATCACACACCATACCATTCAACCAACAGAGGACGGGGCAGTATGAGACATCACACACCATACCATTCAACCAACAGAGGACAGGGCAGTATGAGACATCACACACCATACCATTCAACCAACAGAGGACAGGGCAGTATGAGCATCACACACCATACCATTCAACCAACAGAGGACAGGGCAGTATGAGACATCACACACCATACCATTCAACCAACGGTGAGGACAGGGCAGTATGAGACATCACACACCATACCATTCAACCAACGGTGAGGACAGGGCAGTATGAGACATCACACACCATACCATTCAACCAACGGTGAGGACAGGGCAGTATGAGACATCACACACCATACCATTCAACCAACGATGAGGACAGGGCAGTATGAGACATCACACACCATACCATTCAACCAACGGTGAGGACAGGGCAGTATGAGACATCACACACCATACCATTCAACCAACAAACAGGACAGGGCAGTATGAGACATCACACACCATACCATTCAACCAACGGTGAGGACAGGGCAGTATGAGACATCACACACCATACCATTCAACCAACGGTGAGGACAGGGCAGTATGAGACATCACACACCATACCATTCAACCAACGATGAGGACAGGGCAGTATGAGACATCACACACCATACCATTCAACCAACGATGAGGATGAGGCAGTATGAGACATCACACACCATACCATTCAACCAACAGAGGACAGGGCAGTATGAGACATCACACACCATACCATTCAACCAACGGTGAGGACGGGGCAGTATGAGACATCACACACCATACCATTCAACCAACGATGAGGACAGGGCAGTATGAGACATCACACACCATACCATTCAACCAACAGAGGACAGGGCAGTATGAGACATCACACACCATACCATTCAACCAACAGAGGACAGGGCAGTATGAGACATCACACACCATACCATTCAACCAACGGTGAGGACAGGGCAGTATGAGACATCACACACCATACCATTCAACCAACGGTGAGGACAGGGCAGTATGAGACATCACACACCATACCATTCAACCAACGATGAGGACAGGGCAGTATGAGACATCACACACCATACCATTCAACCAACGGTGAGGACAGGGCAGTATGAGACATCACACACCATACCATTCAACCAACGATGAGGACAGGGCAGTATGAGACATCACACACCATACCATTCAACCAACAGAGGACAGGGCAGTATGAGACATCACACACCATACCATTCAACCAACAGAGGACAGGGCAGTATGAGACATCACACACCATACCATTCAACCAACGATGAGGACAGGGCAGTATGAGACATCACACACCATACCATTCAACCAACAGAGGACAGGGCAGTATGAGACATCACACACCATACCATTCAACTAACAGAGGACAGGGCAGTATGAGACATCACACACCATACCATTCCACCAACGATGAGGACAGGGCAGTATGAGACATCACACACCATACCATTCAACTAACAGAGGACAGGGCAGTATGAGACATCACACACCATACCATTCAACCAACGGTGAGGACAGGGCAGTATGAGACATCACACACCATACCATTCAACCAACAGAGGACAGGGCAGTATGAGACATCACACACCATACCATTCAACCAACAGAGGACAGGGCAGTATGAGACATCACACACCATACCATTCAACCAACAGAGGACAGGGCAGTATGAGACATCACACACCATACCATTCAACCAACAGAGGACAGGGCAGTATGAGACATCACACACCATACCATTCAACCAACAGAGGACAGGGCAGTATGAGACATCACACACCATACCATTCAACCAACAGAGGACAGGGCAGTATGAGACATCACACACCATACCATTCAACCAACAGAGGACAGGGCAGTATGAGACATCACACACCATACCATTCAACTAACAAAGAGGACAGGGCAGTATGAGACATCACACACCATACCATTCAACCAACAGAGGACAGGGCAGTATGAGACATCACACACCATACCATTCAACCAACAGAGGACAGGGCAGTATGAGACATCACACACCATACCATTCAACCAACGGTGAGGACAGGGCAGTATGAGACATCACACACCATACCATTCAACCAACGGTGAGGACAGGGCAGTATGAGACATCACACACCATACCATTCAACTAACAGAGGACAGGGCAGTATGAGACATCACACACCATACCATTCAACCAACAGAGGACGGGGCAGTATGAGACATCACACACCATACCATTCAACCAACGAGGAGGACAGGGCAGTATGAGACATCACACACCATACCATTCAACCAACGATGAGGACAGGGCAGTATGAGACATCACACACCATACCATTCAACTAACAGAGGACAGGGCAGTATGAGACATCACACACCATACCATTCAACCAACAGAGGACAGGGCAGTATGAGACATCACACACCATACCATTCAACCAACGGTGAGGACAGGGCAGTATGAGACATCACACACCATACCATTCAACCAACAGAGGACGGGGCAGTATGAGACATCACACACCATACCATTCAACCAACAGAGGACAGGGCAGTATGAGACATCACACACCATACCATTCAACCAACAGAGGACAGGGCAGTATGAGCATCACACACCATACCATTCAACCAACAGAGGACAGGGCAGTATGAGACATCACACACCATACCATTCAACCAACAAAGAGGACAGGGCAGTATGAGACATCACACACCATACCATTCAACCAACGGTGAGGACAGGGCAGTATGAGACATCACACACCATACCATTCAACCAACGGTGAGGACAGGGCAGTATGAGACATCACACACCATACCATTCAACCAACGATGAGGACAGGGCAGTATGAGACATCACACACCATACCATTCAACCAACGGTGAGGACAGGGCAGTATGAGACATCACACACCATACCATTCAACCAACAAACAGGACAGGGCAGTATGAGACATCACACACCATACCATTCAACCAACGGTGAGGACAGGGCAGTATGAGACATCACACACCATACCATTCAACCAACGGTGAGGACAGGGCAGTATGAGACATCACACACCATACCATTCAACCAACGATGAGGACAGGGCAGTATGAGACATCACACACCATACCATTCAACCAACGATGAGGATGAGGCAGTATGAGACATCACACACCATACCATTCAACCAACAGAGGACAGGACAGTATGAGACATCACACACCATACCATTCAACCAACGGTGAGGACGGGGCAGTATGAGACATCACACACCATACCATTCAACCAACGATGAGGACAGGGCAGTATGAGACATCACACACCATACCATTCAACCAACAGAGGACAGGGCAGTATGAGACATCACACACCATACCATTCAACCAACAGAGGACAGGGCAGTATGAGACATCACACACCATACCATTCAACCAACGGTGAGGACAGGGCAGTATGAGACATCACACACCATACCATTCAACCAACGGTGAGGACAGGGCAGTATGAGACATCACACACCATACCATTCAACCAACGATGAGGACAGGGCAGTATGAGACATCACACACCATACCATTCAACCAACGGTGAGGACAGGGCAGTATGAGACATCACACACCATACCATTCAACCAACGATGAGGACAGGGCAGTATGAGACATCACACACCATACCATTCAACCAACAGAGGACAGGGCAGTATGAGACATCACACACCATACCATTCAACCAACGGTGAGGACAGGGCAGTATGAGACATCACACACCATACCATTCAACCAACGATGAGGACAGGGCAGTATGAGACATCACACACCATACCATTCAACCAACGATGAGGACAGGGCAGTATGAGACATCACACACCATACCATTCAACCAACGATGAGGACAGGGCAGTATGAGACATCACACACCATACCATTCAACCAACGATGAGGACAGGGCAGTATGAGACATCACACACCATACCATTCAACCAACAGAGGACAGGGCAGTATGAGACATCACACACCATACCATTCAACCAACGGTGAGGACAGGGCAGTATGAGACATCACACACCATACCATTCAACCAACAAAGAGGACAGGGCAGTATGAGACATCACACACCATACCATTCAACCAACGGTGAGGACAGGGCAGTATGAGACATCACACACCATACCATTCAACCAACAAAGAGGACAGGGCAGTATGAGACATCACACACCATACCATTCAACCAACAGTAAGGACAGGGCAGTATGAGACATCACACACCATACCATTCAACCAACAGTAAGGACAGGGCAGTATGAGACATCACACACCATACCATTCAACCAACGATGAGGACAGGGCAGTATGAGACATCACACACCATACCATTCAACCAACAGAGGACAGGGCAGTATGAGACATCACACACCATACCATTCAACCAACAGAGGACAGGGCAGTATGAGACATCACACACCATACCATTCAACCAACAAAGAGGACAGGGCAGTATGAGACATCACACACCATACCATTCAACCAACGAGGAGGACAGGGCAGTATGAGACATCACACACCATACCATTCAACCAACGAGGAGGACAGGGCAGTATGAGACATCACACACCATACCATTCAACCAACAGAGGACGGGGCAGTATGAGACATCACACACCATACCATTCAACCAACAAAGAGGACAGGGCAGTATGAGACATCACACACCACACCATTCAACCAACGATGAGGACAGGGCAGTATGAGACATCACACACCATACCATTCAACCAACGAGGAGGACGGGACGGTTGCTCAAATATATTTCTTCACAAACTCTTAAATGACCGGCTGGGGGAAATGCAGAGCAGGACCACTGTTCTTGCGCTCCGTGACAGGTGAAGATGGGGGAACGATAGTAGGAGGAGGAGGAGGAGGAGGAGGAGGAGGATACGGACAAAGCAAGCTTCGAAGATTTGAAACACTCCATTCTTTGTTTTATAACATTATTTTGGTAGTGAGTTTGGTCAAGGTTTGACTCTTCATTTACAGTTTATTTATTCGTCAAACTCTCTACAAATGTCTAAGCCTTTTGTAAGAATTGCCCTGTTGATTCTTGAATGAGTTAGCAGATGTTGCTTGTTTTAGCTGAGGTGGCAGTTGATTCCATACAAAAGTAACTCGATTACTGAAGCAAAACTTTTTTGTATTAGTATTTGAACATTATACCAACCAAAAAAACAAAAACAAAACAACATCAGTATTTGTTGTACACAGTACAATACAATGCAACACAGTACAACACAGTACAATACAACACAGTACGATGCAATGCAACACAGTACAATACAATGCAATACAGTACGATGCAATGCAACACAGTACAATGCAATGCAACACAGTACAATACAATACAGTACAATACAATGCAATACAGTACAATACAATGCAACACAGTACAATACAATGCAACACAGTACAATACAATACAATGCAATACAACACAGTACAATACAATGCAATACAGTACAATACAATGCAACACAGTACAATACAATACAGTACAATACAATGCAACACAGTACAATACAATGCAACACAGTACAATACAATACAACACAGTACAATACAATACAACACAGTACAATACAATACAACACAGTACAATGCAATGCAACACAGTACAATACAATGCAACACAGTACAATGCAATGCAACACAGTACAATACAATACAACGCAGTACAATACAATACAACGCAGTACAATACAATACAACACAGTACAATGCAATGCAACACAGTAAGAAGATGCACGAATGTCACCTCCGCTCCAGCGAGAGGACATCATGGCTGATCAGTTTCTATGTGGACATCATGGCTGATCAGTTTCTATGTGGACATCATGGCTGATCAGTTTCTATGAGGACATCATGGCTGATCAGTTTCTATGTGGACATCATGACTGACATCATGGCTGATCAGTTTCTATGTGGACATCATGGCTGATCAGTTTCTATGTGGACATCATGGCTGATCAGTTTCTATGTGGACATCATGGCTGACATCATGGCTGATCAGTTTCTATGTGGACATCATGGCTGACATCATGGCTGATCAGTTTCTATGTGGACATCATGGCTGATCAGTTTCTATGAGGACATCATGGCTGATCAGTTTCTGTGAGGACATCATGGCTGATCAGTTTCTATGAGGACACCATGGCTGACATCATTGCTGATCAATTTCTATGTGGACATCATGACTGATCAGTTTCTATGTGGACATCATGACTGACATCATGGCTGATCAGTTTCTATGTGGACATCATGACTGACATCATGGCTGATCAGTTTCTATGTGGACATCATGACTGATCAGTTTCTATGTGGACATCATGACTGACATCATGGCTGATCAGTTTCTATGTGGACATCATGGCTGATCAGTTTCTATGTGGACATCATGGCTGATCAGTTTCTATGAGGACATCATGGCTGATCAGTTTCTATGAGGACATCATGGCTGATCAGTTTCTATGTGGACATCATGGCTGACATCATGGCTGATCAGTTTCTATGTGGACATCATGGCTGATCAGTTTCTATGTGGACATCATGGCTGATCAGTTTCTATGAGGACATCATGGCTGATCAGTTTCTATGTGGACATCATGGCTGATCAGTTTCTATGTGGACATCATGGCTGACATCATGGCTGATCAGTTTCTATGAGGACATCATGGCTGACATCATTGCTGATCAGTTTCTATGTGGACATCATGGCTGATCAGTTTCTATGTGGACATCATGGCTGATCAGTTTCTATGAGGACATCATGGCTGACATCATTGCTGATCAGTTTCTATGTGGACATCATGGCTGATCAGTTTCTATGAGGACATCATGGCTGACATCATGGCTGATCAGTTTCTATGAGGACATCATGGCTGACATCATGGCTGATCAGTTTCTATGAGGACATCATGGCTGATCAGTTTCTATGAGGACATCATGGCTGACATCATGGCTGATCAGTTTCTATGTGGACATCATGGCTGATCAGTTTCTATGTGGACATCATGGCTGATCAGTTTCTATGTGGACATCATTGCTGATCAGTTTCTATGTGGACATCATGGCTGATCAGTTTCTATGTGGACATCATGGCTGATCAGTTTCTATGTGGACATCATGACTGATCAGTTTCTATGTGGACATCATGACTGACATCATGGCTGATCAGTTTCTATGTGGACATCATGACTGACATCATTGCTGATCAGTTTCTATGAGGACATTATGGCTGATCAGTTTCTATGTGGACATCATTGCTGATCAGTTTCTATGTGGACATCATGGCTGATCAATTTCTATGTGGACATCATGGCTGATCAGTTTCTATGAGGACATCATGACTGACATCATGGCTGATCAGTTTCTATGAGGACATCATGGCTGATCAGTTTCTATGTGGACATCATGGCTGATCAGTTTCTATGTGGACATCATTGCTGATCAGTTTCTATGAGGACATCATGGCTGATCAATTTCTATGTGGACATCATGACTGACATCATGGCTGATCAGTTTCTATGTGGACATCATGGCTGATCAGTTTCTATGTGGACATCATGGCTGACATCATGGCTGATCAGTTTCTATGTGGACATCATTGCTGATCAGTTTCTATGTGGACATCATGGCTGATCAGTTTCTATGTGGACATCATTGCTGATCAATTTCTATGAGGACATCATTGCTGATCAGTTTCTATGTGGACATCATGACTGACATCATGGCTGATCAGTTTCTATGTGGACATCATGGCTGATCAGTTTCTATGAGGACATCATGGCTGACATCATTGCTGATCAGTTTCTATGAGGACATCATGGCTGATCAGTTTCTATGAGGACATCATGGCTGACATCATGGCTGATCAGTTTCTATGAGGACATCATGGCTGATCAGTTTCTGTGAGGACATCATGGCTGATCAGTTTCTATGTGGAAATCATGACTGACATCATGGCTGATCAGTTTCTATGTGGACATCATGACTGATCAGTTTCTATGTGGACATCATGGCTGATCAGTTTCTATGTGGACATCATGGCTGATCAGTTTCTATGTGGACATCATGGCTGATCAGTTTCTATGAGGACATCATGACTGACATCATGGCTGATCAGTTTCTATGAGGACATCATGGCTGATCAGTTTCTATGAGGACATCATGGCTGATCAGTTTCTATGTGGACATCATTACTGACATCACGGCTGATCAATTTCTATGTGTACATCATGACTGACATCACGGCTGATCAGTTTCTATGTGGACATCATGGCTGATCAGTTTCTATGTGGACATCATGGCTGATCAATTTCTATGTGGACATCATGGCTGATCAGTTTCTATGTGGACATCATGGCTGATCAGTTTCTATGTGGACATCATGGCTGATCAGGTTCTATGTGGTACACTGTGGAAAGCTTTCTGAAACTCCAAATAAATTCTGTCTACTGGGTACCCACTGTACAGTAACTCAGTAATTTTCTCCATCACCTCCAACAGCTGTGTGACACAAGACCTTTTGCTCCTAAAGCATGTTGGCACAGAGCATACAGACTATCAGTATCCATGTATGGAATAACGGCATCCCTCACAAGGGATTCCAGAGTCTTGCATGCGATGCAAGTGAGACTGACTGGTCGGTAGTTGCATGGTTCAGATCTAGACTCTTTCCTGAAAAATGGCTGTAACATCAGCTTTTTTTTCAATCTTTGGAAACAACTCATGATTCTTATGACTTGTTGTATAGCAATGACAGACTTCTCGTGAATACATGGTATCCTGCCAGTGAAAATATCTGAACATTTCTCAAGAGGAAATTCTGTAACGAGAGGGGTGTTTTTCACTGTTCCGAGAAGACATCTACTTTGCATTGTCAACAATGTCAGTAACGCGATTTATTGTTCAATGATTTCTTGTCACGTATCTGTGTACAAGGAAAAGTAGGCGCGCGCGGGCGCGCCCACGCACGAACACACACACACACACACACACACACACACACACACACACACACACACACACACACACACACACACACACACATCAAAGACACAAGGTGTACAGAAGCAGAGAAGGGAGGGAACTGGAGAGTGCCGTGTAGTGAAGATATGCGGACTAGCTGGGATTATCTCCCTTCCCTGGGCCAACCACACCCCTGTCGCGTTTGTTCAGCAGATTACCACTGTGTAAACTGAAACTGCAGACAGGGGGCGAGAGAGGGTGGGGAGGAAGAGACAGAGGGGCTGAGACAGAGACAGAGGGGCTGAGACAGAGACAGAGGGGCTGAGACAGAGACAGAGGGACTGAGACAGAGACAGAGACAGAGGGACTGAGACAGAGACAGAGACAGAGGGGCTGAGACAGAGACAGAGGGGCTGAGACAGAGACAGAGGGGCTGAGACAGAGACAGACAGAGACAGAGGGGCTGAGACAGAGACAGAGGGGCTGAGACAGAGACAGACAGAGACAGAGGGGCTGAGACAGAGACAGAGACAGAGGGACTGAGACAGAGACAGAGACAGAGGGACTGAGACAGAGCCAGAGACAGAGGGACTGAGACAGAGACAGACAGAGACAGAGGGGCTGAGACAGAGCCAGAGACAGAGGGACTGAGACAGAGACAGAACGACAGAGGGACAGAGACAGAACGACAGAGGGACAGAGACAGAGGGACTGAGACAGAGACAGAGGGGCTGAGACAGAGACAGAGGGGCTGAGACAGAGACAGACAGAGACAGAGGGGCTGAGACAGAGACAGACAGAGACAGAGGGGCTGAGACAGAGACAGAGGGGCTGAGACAGAGACAGACAGAGACAGAGGGGCTGAGACAGAGACAGAGGGGCTGAGACAGAGACAGACAGAGACAGAGGGGCTGAGACAGAGACAGACAGAGACAGAGGGGCTGAGACAGAGACAGAGGGGCTGAGACAGAGACAGAGGGGCTGAGACAGAGACAGAGACAGAGGGGCTGAGACAGAGACAGAGGGGCTGAGACAGAGACAGAGGGGCTGAGACAGAGACAGAGACAGAGGGGCTGAGACAGAGACAGAGGGGCTGAGACAGAGACAGAACGACAGAGGCGGAGAAGAAAGAGCGAGCGAGAAGAAGAAGAAGAAGAAGAGAGAGAGAGGAGTAAAAGGGAGGCGTACGAAGAGAGATAGAGAGATTCAGAGAGAAAGAGGGAGAGAAGAGAGAGACTGATAGAGACATAGAGAGACTGATTGGAACACACACACACACACACACGCACACACACACACACACACACACACACACACACACACACACACACGCACACATACACACACATACATTGAGAGACTGATAGACAGAGATAGAGAGAAAGGGGAGAGGGAGGGAGAAAGAGGGGAAGAGAGAAAGAGAGAGATGGAGACAGACAGACAGAGACTGAGAGAGAGGAGGGAGGGAGGGAGAGAGAGAGACAGAGAAACAGAGAGACTGAGAGAGAGAGAGAGAGAGAGGGGGGGGGGGTGAGGGAACGAACGAACGAATCTTTTTTATTGAGGGGAAAAAAAGGAATAAGCACAAATGGCTTGTTTTCATCCTGCCCTCAGGAAAAGAGAGAGAGACACACACACAGAGAGAGACAGACCGACAGACAGACAGAGAGACAGACAGAGACAGAGAGACAGACAGACCGACAGACAGACAGAGAGACAGAGAGAGAGACAGAGAGAAAGAGACAGTATGTGCTCTCGCTTGAATCAGCGTTAGTGTGCATGTATCTATGTACACGTGTGTGTTAGTGTGCATGTATCTATGTACACGTGTGTTAGTGTGCATTATCTATGTACACGTGTGTGTTAGTGTGCATGTATCTATGTACACGTGTGTGTTAGTGTGCATGTACCTATGTACACGTGTGTGTTAGTGTGCATGTATCTATGTACACGTGTGTGTTAGTGTGCATGTACCTATGTAAACGTGTGTGTTAGTGTGCATGTATCTATGTACACGTGTGTGTTAGTGTGCATGTACCTATGTACACGTGTGTGTTAGTGTGCATGTATCTATGTACACGTGTGTGTTAGTGTGCATGTACCTATGTACACGTGTGTGTTAGTGTGCATGTATCTATGTACACGTGTGTGTTAGTGTGCATGTATCTATGTACACGTGTGTGTTAGTGTGAATTATCTATGTACACGTGTGTGTTAGTGTGCATTATCTATGTACACGTGTGTGTTAGTGTGCATGTGTATCTATGTACACGTGTGTGTTAGTGTGCATTATCTATGTACACGTGTGTGTTAGTGTGCATTATCTATGTACACGTGTGTGTTAGTGTGCATGTATCTATGTACACGTGTGTGTTAGTGTGCATGTATCTATGTACACGTGTGTGTTAGTGTGCATGTATCTATGTACACGTGTGTGTTAGTGTGCATTATCTATGTACACGTGTGTGTTAGTGTGCATGTACCTATGTAAACGTGTGTGTTAGTGTGCATGTATCTATGTACACGTGTGTGTTAGTGTGCATGTACCTATGTACACGTGTGTGTTAGTGTGCATGTATCTATGTACACGTGTGTGTTAGTGTGCATGTACCTATGTACACGTGTGTGTTAGTGTGCATGTACCTATGTACACGTGTGTGTTAGTGTGCATGTATCTATGTACACGTGTGTGTTAGTGTGCATTATCTATGTACACGTGTGTGTTAGTGTGCATGTATCTATGAACACGTGTGTGTTAGTGTGCATGTATCTATGTACACGTGTGTGTTAGTGTGCATGTATCTATGTACACGTGTGTGTTAGTGTGCATGTGTATCTATGTACACGTGTGTGTTAATGTGCATTATCTATGTACACGTGTGTGTTAGTGTGCATGTATCTATGTACACGTGTGTGTTAGTGTGCATGTATCTATGTACACGTGTGTGTTAGTGTGCATGTGTATCTATGTACACGTGTGTGTTAGTGTGCATGTATCTATGTACACGTGTGTTAGTGTGCATGTGTATCTATGTACACGTGTGTGTTAGTGTGCATGTACCTATGTACACGTGTGTGTTAGTGTGCATGTACCTATGTACACGTGTGTGTTAGTGTGCATGTATCTATGTACACGTGTGTGTTAGTGTGCATTATCTATGTACACGTGTGTGTTAGTGTGCATGTATCTATGAACACGTGTGTGTTAGTGTGCATTATCTATGTACACGTGTGTGTTAGTGTGCATTATCTATGTACACGTGTGTGTTAGTGTGCATTATCTATGTACACGTGTGTGTTAGTGTGCATGTGTATCTATGTACACGTGTGTGTTAATGTGCATTATCTATGTACACGTGTGTGTTAGTGTGCATGTATCTATGTACACGTGTGTGTTAGTGTGCATGTATCTATGTACACGTGTGTGTTAGTGTGCATGTGTATCTATGTACACGTGTGTGTTAGTGTGCATTATCTATGTACACGTGTGTGTTAGTGTGCATGTATCTATGTACACGTGTGTGTTAGTGTGCATGTATCTATGTACACGTGTGTGCTAGTGTGCATTATCTATGTACACGTGTGTGTTAGTGTGCATGTATCTATGTACACGTGTGTGTTAGTGTGCATGTATCTATGTACACGTGTGTGTTAGTATGTGTATCTATGTAGAAGTGTTCGTGCACATTGAGAGTGTGTGTGTATCCTTATATATAATATGATGTGTGTGTGTGTGTGTGTGTGTGTGTGTGTGTGTGTGTGTGTGTGTGTGTGTGTGTGTGTGCTTTATGTGCGTGTGTGAGCGTGTGTACGTGCTTGTGAGCAAGGATATTCAAAATTTTCCAGGGAATTTTTCACCAAAACTTCTTGTGTTGCGCCGGCCCTAGTTTCTGGCGTCCTGCATTGTGCATTAAGTTTGGTGAATACAACAGCAGCAGGTGGTGCTTGTAGGCTGCCGTCACACGGAAAGTGCAACCTTTCTTCACGGCACTCAGTTTATGGGCAGGACATGTAAAGAACTGAGCAGGGGGCCAGTGTGTCTGTACTGACAACTGACACTGTCTGTTGTGTGATCTGGGTATATTCTTGTTTCCGTCACACACACACACACACACACACACACACACACACACACACACACACACACACACACACACACACACACACACACACTTGATTCTGCAATTCCTAAAAACCTGCATTCCTCCATCTTTTGACCCCTTTCAGTTTCCCCGCAGAGCCAACAGCATTTTTGTCAGTTACGGACACATTTCTAAGACAGATTTCACACCCCTACACAGGACTGGTGTGTGTGTCAACACCTTCACCCTCACCCCTTTGTGAACTGGTGTGTGTGTCAACACCCTCACCCTCACCCCTTTGTGAACTGGTGTGTGTGTCAACACCCTCACCCTCACCCCTTTGTGAACTGGTGTGTGTGTCAACACCATCACCCCTTGTGAACTGGTGTGTGTGTCAACACCCACCATCCCCCCTTGTGAACTGGTGTGTGTGTCAACACCCCCCCTTTGTGAACTGGTGTGTGTGTCAACACCCCCCCCCTTTGTGAACTGGTGTGTGTGTGTCAACACCACCACCCTTTGTGAACTGGTGTGTGTGTCAACACCATCCCCCCTTGTGAACTGGTGTGTGTGTCAACACCATCCCCCCTTGTGAACTGGTGTGTGTGATAACACCATCCCCCCTGTGAACTGGTGTGTGTGTCAACACCATCCCCCCTTGTGAACTGGTGTGTGTGTCAACACCATCCCCCCTTGTGAACTGGTGTGTGTGTCAACACCATCCCCCCTTGTGAACTGGTGTGTGTGTCAACACCATCACCCCTTGTGAACTGGTGTGTGTGTCAACACCATCCCCCCTTGTGAACTGGTGTGTGTGTCAACACCCTCACCCTCACCCCTTGTGAACTGGTGTGTGTGTCAACACCATCCCCCCTTGTGAACTGGTGTGTGTGTCAACACCATCCCCCCTTGTGAACTGGTGTGTGTGTCAACACCATCCCCCCTTGTGAACTGGTGTGTGTGTCAACACCATCCCCCCTTGTGAACTGGTGTGTGTCAACACCATCCCCCCTGTGAACTGGTGTGTGTGTCAACACCATCCCCCTGTGAACTGGTGTGTGTGTCAACACCATCCCCCTGTGAACTGGTGTGTGTGTCAACACCATCCCCCTGTGAACTGGTGTGTGTGTCAACACCATCCCCCTGTGAACTGGTGTGTGTGTCAACACCATCCCCCTGTGAACTGGTGTGTGTGTCAACACCATCCCCCTGTGAACTGGTGTGTGTGTCAACACCATCCCCCTGTGAACTGGTGTGTGTGTCAACACCATCCCCCCTTGTGAACTGGTGTGTGTGTCAACACCATCCCCCTGTGAACTGGTGTGTGTGTCAACACCATCCCCCTTGTGAACTGGTGTGTGTGTCAACACCATCCCCCTGTGAACTGACCTGTTGCTTTTGGCTCCTCCCGCGTTCACGGCCTTGTCATCCTCTGTCAGAACAGATCACGTCGTGCACATCATCATCATCGTCATCGTCATCGTCATCATCATCACAACAGACCACATGGTCACAACATGCACGTCATAATCATCATTATCAGCAGCAGCAGCATCACACCTTTGGTATTGATGGATAAGGTGTTTTGGGTAGATATGTTGGAAGAAGTGTATGACACGTTAGTAGTAGTAATAGTAGTAGTAGTATCAGTAGTAGCAGCAGCAGTGTTAGTTTATCAAGGAGGCGTCACTGCGTTCGGACAAATCGATGTAGGCTATATTACATAATTATGCGATGCAGGTGCCTGGCCAGCATCATATTCCACCGCCTTAGGTCTTGAGTGAATACATATCTATCTGTGTCGCTGTCAGGGTGGATTTCATCCACAGAATATCGGAACAGTACAACACTGATGTTGTTGCCATGGGTTCTTTTTCAGTGCGCAAAGTGCGTGTTGCACACGGAACCTCGGTTGGTCGTCTCATCCAAATGACTAGACACTCAGTTTGATCCTCCTGTCAAACTTGGGACAGAGGACGAGACCGGAATTCGAACCCAGACCTCATGGACACTGTCGGCAGGTGATTGCCTGGACCATACTGCTTCACTCCTCCAAATAACAGCAGCAGCAGCAGCAACAGTAGTAGTAGTAGTAGTTGTGGTAGTAGTAGCAGTTATTGTAAGACTAACTGTAAAAACACCATCACCATCATTATCGTCATCGTCTTCTTCTTCTTCTTTTTTTTTTTTTTTAAATTATTAATGCTGTTGTTGTTGATTTTATAACTTTTATAAGTAGTAGTAATAGTAGTAGTATCATCATCATTATTATTATCATCATTATTGTTATTATCACTACTATCATCACCATCATCATCATCATTATTATTGTTGTTGTTGTTATTATCATTACTATTGCTATCATCAGTATCATCATCATCATTACTACTAATAATACTACTATCATCCCCATACTCCTCATCATCATAATCATAATCATTATTATTAGTATTACTACTACCACCGCCGCCACCATCGTCATCCTCCTCCTCCTCATCATCATCATCATCATCAAAAAATCATTATCATTAGTATTACTACCACCACCACCACCACCACCACCACCATCCTCCTCATCATCATTATCATCATCATTACTACTACTAATACTACTATCATCATCATCATCATCATCATTACTACTACTAATACTACTATCATCATCATCATCATCATCATCATCATTATCATCATCATTACTACTACTAATACTACTATCATCCTCATTATCATCCTCATTATCATCATTATCATCATCATCATCATCATCATCATCATTATCATCATTACTACCACTAATACTACTGCCATCCTCATTATCATCATCATTATCATCATCATTACTACCACTAATACTACTGCCATCCTCATTATCATCATCATAATCATTATCATTAGTATGACTACTACCACCACCACCATCCTGATCATCATCATCATCATCCTCATCATCTTCACCATCATCATCCTCATCATCTTCACCATCACCATCCTCATCCTCATCATCCTCATCATCTTCACCACCACCATCCTCATCCTCTTCACCTCATCATGGACGCCGTGCACTCACCCCTGGACAAGGACGCAGAGGGAGGCTTGGAGCCGACGTCCTGATGGATCGAGACGTCCTGCCCATTCTGCATGCCGGAGGCCGAGGACAGGTCCTCAGCAGCCAGTGTCAGGGCCGTCTCCCTGCGTCCTTCAGCCGCCACTCCCTGCAGGTTCTTGAAGCCCACGATCTCGATCTTGGAGTGCGGGTCGTCGTGGAAAGCCTTGTTCAGTCTGCCTTGTGGGACCGCCATGATGGCTGACTGGGGATCCACTGGGTCGTCCACTTCGCCACCCCGGGTAGCTGTCAGGCTGGGTCTGGTGTGTGACAGTGAAAAGAGCTGGTTGTGTGGTGTGTGACAGTGAAAAGAGCTGGTTGTGTGGTGTGTGACAGTGAAAAGAGCTGGTTGTCTGGTGTGTGACAGTGAAAAGAGCTGGTTGTGTGACAGTGAAAAGAGCTGGTTGTCTGGTGTGTGACAGTGAAAAGAGCTGGTTGTCTGGTGTGTGACAATGAAAAGAGCTGGTTGTGTGACAGTGAAAAGAGCTGGTTGTGTGGTGTGTGACAATGAAAAGAGCTGGTTGTGTGGTGTGTGACAGTGAAAAGAGCTGGTTGTGTGGTGTGTGACAATGAAAAGAGCTGGTTGTGTGGTGTGTGACAGTGAAAAGAGCTGGTTGTGTGGTGTGTGACAGTGAAAAGAGCTGGTTGTGTGGTGTGTGACAGTGAAAAGAGCTGGTTGTGTGGTGTGTGACAGTGAAAAGAGCTGGTTGTGTGGTGTGTGACAGTGAAAAGAGCTGGTTGTGTGACAGTGAAAAGAGCTGGTTGTGTGACAGTGAAAAGAGCTGGTTGTCTGGTGTGTGACAGTGAAAAGAGCTGGTTGTCTGGTGTGTGACAATGAAAAGAGCTGGTTGTGTGACAGTGAAAAGAGCTGGTTGTGTGGTGTGTGACAATGAAAAGAGCTGGTTGTGTGGTGTGTGACAGTGAAAAGAGCTGGTTGTGTGGTGTGTGACAGTGAAAAGAGCTGGTTGTGTGGTGTGTGACGGTGAAAAGAGCTGGTTGTGTGAAAGTGAAGAGCTGATAAACAGTGTCATTACCGTGATAAGCAGTGTCATTACTGTGATAAACAGTGTCATTGCAGTGATAAGCAGTGTCCTTGCCGTGATAAGCAGTGTCATTACCGTGATAAGCAGTGTCCTTGCCGTGATAAGCAGTGTCCTTACCGTGATAAGCAGTGTCATTACCGTGATAAGCAGTGTCCTTACCGTGATAAACAGTGTCCTTGCCGTGATAAGCAGTGTCATTACTGTGATAAACAGTGTCATTGCAGTGATAAGCAGTGTCATTACCGTGATAAGCAGTGTCCTTGCCGTGATAAGCAGTGTCCTTACCGTGATAAGCAGTGTCATTACCGTGATAAGCAGTGTCCTTGCCGTGATAAGCAGTGTCCTTGCCGTGATAAGCAGTGTCATTACTGTGATAAGCAGTGTCATTACCGTGATAAGCAGTGTCGTTGCCGTGATAAGCAGTGTCGTTGCCGTGATAAGCAGTGTCATTACCGTGATAAACAGTGTCGTTGCCATGATAAGCAGTGTCATTACTGTGATAAACAGTGTCGTTGCCGTGATAAACAGTGTCGTGATAAGCAGTGTCATTACTGTGATAAACAGTGTCGTTGCCGTGATAAACAGTGTCGTGATAAGCAGTGTCATTACCGTGATAAGCAGTGTCATTACCGTGATAAACAGTGTCATTACCGTGATAAACAGTGTCGTTGCCGTGATAAACAGTGTCATTACCGTGATAAGCAGTGTCATTACCGTGATAAGCAGTGTCATTACCGTGATAAGCAGTGTCATTACCGTGATAAACAGACAATGATCGATGATTTATTAACATTTTCAATACACTGCCAGAGCCTAAAATCAAAGCTATTTAGGCAGTAACTGACCTGCATGCTTTTTGCTTTTTTTTTTTTAAAGAATCATTTTTACATGAACTAAATTTTAGATTGCCTGGAAATGAAAATAATGAAAAGAAAAATACAAAAGATCCGATACTGAAACATACATGTTAGTTCCTAAGTAAAGCAGACAGTGTCATTACCGTGATAAGAAGACAGTGTCATTGCCGTGATAAACAGTGTCATTACCGTGATAAGAAGACAGTGTCATTGCCGTGATAAACAGTGTCATTACCATGATAAACATTACCGTGATAAACAGACAGTGTCATTACTGTGATAAACAGACAGTGTCATTGCCGTGATAAACAGTGTCATTACCGTGATAAACAGTGTCATTACCGTGATAAGCAGACAGTGTCATTACCGTGATAAACAGTGTCATTACCATGATAAACAATGTCATTACTATGATAAACAGTGTCATTACCATAATAAACATTACCGTGATAAACAGACAGTGTCATTACTGTGATAAACAGACAGTGTCATTGCCGTGATAAACAGTGTCATTACCGTGATAAACAGTGTCATTGCCGTGATAAACAGTGTCATTACCATAATAAGCAGAGTGTCACTACCGTGATAAACAGACAGTGTCATTACCATAATAAGCAGAGTGTCATTGCCGTGATAAACAGACAGTGTCACTACCGTGATAAACAGACAGTGTCACTACCGTGATAAACAGACAGTGTCATTACCATAATAAGCAGAGTGTCATTGCCGTGATAAACAGACAGTGTCATTACCATAATAAGCAGAGTGTCATTACCGTGATAAACAGACAGTGTCACTACCGTGATAAACAGTCAGTGTCATTACCGTGATAAACAAAAGTTTGACTGGAAAATCAAACTGAGCGTGTAGTCATTCGGATGAGACGACAAACCGAGGTCCCGTGTGCAACACGCACTTGGCGCACTGAAAAAGAACCCAAGGCAACGAGAGTGTTGTCCTCTGTCAAAATTCTGTGGAAAACAATCACTCTGATAGGCACTTAAATATGATTACATACATGCACTCAAGGCCTGACTTAGCGCGTTGGGTTATGATGCTGGTCAAGCGTCTGCCTAGCAGATGTAGTGCAACGTTTATGGATTTGTCCGAACGCAGTGACGCCTCCTTGAGAAACTGACACTCACACTCAGCCCCAGCCAGTTGCTGACAGCAGCTGGCCGAGAATTGTACGCACGGCATTTTTCGCTTTCCCACCATGTATGCCGACGGTGAGTGTTCACACTAGCCACCAGCCGTCTCCAGCCAGCAACAGATTTTGGATTTGTGGCGTGTACACAATGATACGAGACGGAACTGCAGTGATATGCTTGCAGTGTGAATCCACCAATAATATTCGGTGGTTGTTTTTCGTCTGGACAGCACCTTACTGTGTCAGGCTGACAGCAACTGACTGTGTCTGACTGAAGTGTGTTGCTGTGTCAAGCTGACGGCAACTGGCTGTGTATGACTGAAGTGTATTGCTGTGTCAGACTGAGGGCAACTGGCTGTGTATGACTGAAGTGTATTGCTGTGTCAGACTGACGGCAACTGGCTGTGTGTGACTGAAGTGTATTGCTGTGTCAGACTGACGGCAACTGGCTGTGTCTAACTGAAATGTGTTGCTGTGGCTGTGTATGACTGAAGTGTGTTGCCGTGTCAAGCTGACGGCAACTGACTGTGTCTGACTGAAGTGTGTTGCTGTGTCAGGCTGACGGCAACTGGCTGTGTGTGACTGAAGTGTGTTGCTGTGTCAGGCTGTGTGACTGAAGTGTGTCGCTGTGTCAGGCTGACGGCAACTGGCTGTGTGTGACTGAAGTGTGTTGCTGTGTCAGGCTGTGTGACTGAAGTGTGTTGCTGTGTCAGGCTGACGGTAACTGGCTGTGTGTGACTGAAATGTGTTGCTGCGTCAGGCTGACGGCAACTGGCTGGGCTTAGTGTGACCGCAGCCTTACTGTAACGATTTTCCTATCTGTTCCAATCCGGGCCGGCTATTAGACATTATTTCACAATGAAACGGAAATAACGTGCGTTATGACAGCTGGCGAAGACAACAGGTTGCACGCTGGGACTGTGCTGTACCGGATATTGACTGTCACTGCATGTCAGGGAGTTTGCACCTGCATGACAGGGTTGCACGTGCGGCCTGAGCAACGTGAAGTATGCCTCGCGATCAGAGCTATGGCAATATCGGCTCCTGCGACGTGCATGTCCTGATCCTGATCCTGATCCTGACCCTGATCCTGATCCTGACCCTGATCCTGATCCTGAGAACCTTCCTACCCTGTTTGATAGCTGTGTCCCACCGTGACCATAGCAACAGCAGGGGAGGCAACTGCTCTCCCGACTGTCTTGTCTAGAATTTGATCATAGTGGGGAGTGTCTCCTCGCCCAAGTTACATCCCCACTCTCTCGGCCAAGAGGGTTTAGGACAGTCGGTGTTGTGATGGTTCCCAAAGGCCAACTTGCCCCCTCCCCCCTTCCCCCACCCTCCACCAGCTGCAGCACTTCCAATCTTGCCTCCTCGTTTGAGAGTCATAGTCCTTCACAAAGGTTACAGTAAAAGGTTAAAGAGACCACAGCATGTCAAGCTGACGGGACAGTTATTTCCTGTCCAAGTGGCTAAAGGTAAAGGTAACAGAAACAATAGCATGTTACAGCTGACGTGACAGTTATTTCCTGTCCAAGTGGCTAAAGCTAAAGGTAACAGAAACAATAGCATGTTACAGCTGACGGGACAGTTATTTCCTGTCCAAGTGGCTAAAGGTAAGGGTAACAGAAACAATAGCATGTTACAGCTGACGGGACAGTTATTTCCTGTCCAAGTGGCTAAAAGGTAAAGGCAGAGGCAACCACAGCTTGTTACAGCTGTCGGGACAGTGAATTCAGATCCACTGTGGCTGAGGTTCGGCACTGGCAGGCGGGGCCAAGTCCTCTCCTTGTCCCATCCCGAGGTGACAGCTGGGTGGAGTGAGGACAAACCGGGTGAAGCACCTTACCCAAGGACACAACACCAGGTCTAAACGGGATGAAGCGCCTTACCCAAGGACAACACCAGGTCTAAACGGGATGAAGCGCCTTACCCAAGGACACAACACCAGGGCTAAACGGGATGAAACGCCTTACCCAAGGTCACAACACCAGGGCTAAACGGGGTGAAGCGCTTTACCCAAGGACAACACCAGGGCTAAACGGGGTGAAGCACCTTACCCAAGGACACAACACCAGGTCTAAACGGGGGATGAACCCCAACCACTGGAACACAAGTCCAAACCATTTCTGATTTTGCCACTGCGCAAGTAAGGACGAAGCTGTCAATGAAATCCAGTGGCGACGACAGCTCACTGATCCCGCAGCTGTCACCCTGCTGTCGGTCCAGCTGTCACCCTGCTGTTGGTCCAGCTGTCACCCTGCTGTTGGTCCAGCTGTCAGCTGATGTCAGAGTTCGTTCCTCAGTATTACCCCCCGTACTACAAACCTTCCTGATGAAGGCTGAGCAAACTCACTGCCGCTCAGATCGCCAATGTGCAATCACTCCCAATACACACTTGTTTTATTTACGTGTGTATTGGTTTTGTGTATTTACGTACACGTTCGATATTACAAGAAAATACCGTGTTTGTGCTCTGTTTCAGTATGAACACGTGTGATATGGAAGACCTCTCTTTGTGCAGTATATCAGTACGAACATATGTAATTATATGGAGGACCGATCTTTGTGCAGTATATCAGTACGAACACGTGTGATATGGAAGACCTCTCTTTATGTACAATATCAGTACGAACATATGTAATTATATGGAGGACCGATCTTTGTGCACTATATCAGTATGAACACGTGTGATATGGAAGACCTCTCTTTGTGTACAGTATCAGTACGAATATATGTAATTATATGGAGGACCTCTCTTTGTGCACTATATCAGTACGAACATATGTAATTATATGGAAGACCTCTCTTTGTGCACTATATCAGTACGAACATATGTAATTATATGGAGGACCGATCTTTGTGCAGTATATCAGTACGAACATATGTAATTATATGGAGGACCGATCTTTGTGCAGTATATCAGTACGAACATATGTAATTATATGGAGGACCGATCTTTGTGCACTATATCAGTACGAACATATGTAATTATATGGAGAACCGATCTTTGTGCAGTATATCAGTACGAACATATGTAATAATATGGAGGACCTATCTTTGTGCACGATTTCGGTACGAACACGTGTGATATGAAAAACCTCTCTTTGTGCAGTATATCAGTACGAACATATGTAATTATATGGAGGACCGATCTTTGTGCAGTATATCAGTACGAACATATGTAATTATATGGAGGACCGATCTTTGTGCACTATATCAGTACGAACATATGTAATTATATGGAGGACCTATCTTTGTGCACTATATCAGTACGAGCATACATAATGGTTATGGAAGAATATCCCGTTTTGTGTATTATTTCAATACGAATATATGTAATAATTTGGAAGAGAATCACAGACGGAATGGCTTGTAAAACTATGACAAAAATTGTAACCCAAATATGAAATTGTTATAAAAAAAAATATCCATATCAATCAATCAATTAAAACCATCTCTCTCTTTCTGTGTGTGTGTGTGTGTGTGTGTGTGTGTGTGTGTGTGTGTGTGTGTGTGTGTGTGTGTGTGGTTCGTGATAAAGGCCGTTATTCTGCTTATTTCA
The DNA here is from genome assembly GCF_041734735.1 of Babylonia areolata. Classification (NCBI taxonomy): domain Eukaryota; kingdom Metazoa; phylum Mollusca; class Gastropoda; order Neogastropoda; family Buccinidae; genus Babylonia; species Babylonia areolata. Next base: position 685,397 of record NC_134910.1, on the reverse strand, counting down.
GTTGTCCAGTAAGTGTGAAACAAGGCTGTCTCCTCAGCCCCCTGCCATTTTCTCTGTCAGTCGAAGCAGTTCATTGAAAGAAGTGATCTGTTGGGTCTGATGCCGCTTGGTCAAAGACTAACTCCACTGTTTCAGTTTCAGTTTCAGTACCTCAAAGAGGTGTCACTGCGTTCGGACAAATCCATATACGCTACACCACATCTGCCAAGCAGATGCCTGACCAGCAGCGTAACCCAACAAGCTTAGTCAGGCCTTGAGAAAAAAAAAGGGTGAATAAATAACAGATAAGCTTACATAAATAAATAAATATATAAATAATAATTATAATATAAAAAGGTAGTAGTAATAATAACAACAATAAAATAATAATAATGATAAATAAATAAATAAGACAACAATGATGATAAATAAGCAAATAAATGAAAAACATGAAGACACACATTCACACATACACCCACACATGCATAACAGATATGCACCAAACATGCAGTTTCACAGATATGAAAGCACAGTCAAATACATATAAACGTACATGAGCTCCAACACACACACACACACACACACACACCACATTACCCTGCACCTCCTCTACCCCCCTCCTCCACACACTCATTTCTAGTCTACGTATCGCAGCTTCCACGGCACACACACACACACACACACACGCACACACACACACACACACACACAGATGAACACTTGACTTGTACAAGCACATACGCCCATAATTATCTCCACTACAGGGACAGCGTGAAGCATCCTTCACCAGGGCGTACACGTTAAACATACAGGCGACGGGCGCAATAGTGTGGTTAAAGCGTTGGACATTCAATCTGAGGGTCCCAGGTTCGAATCTTGGTAACGGCGCCTGGTGGGTAAAGGGGAGATTTTTTCCGATCTCCCAGGTCAACAAATGTGCAGACCCACTAGTGCCTGAACCCCCTTCGTGTTTATTCGCACGCAGAATATCAAATGCGCACGTCAAGGATCCTGTAATCCATGTCAGTGTTCGGTGGGTTATGAAAACAAGAACATACCCAGCATGCTCACCCCCGAAAACGGAGTATGGATGCATACGTGGTGGGGTAAATAAGATAACGGTCATACACGTAAAATATTGCATGTCTGTCTGAGTGTATATGATGTGCCTGCCTGAAATCTGATTGAATGACACAGGAAACGAATGATGAACGCCCAACTAAATGGCAGCCGTCAGTTGGCTCTACCCAGGTAGGCAACCTGCTGTGTAAATGACCCCGTGTTTGTAAAGCGCTTACAGCTGGGTCTCCGACCGAGGACAGGCGCTATATGTAAGTATCCACAAAAGATAAAATGAAATAGAATAAAAACAGAAAATTGAAACTAAAAACACCCCGATCAGTAACGACAAAGCTTGCAGACCTCTGAACCCGAATAACGGACAGTGTCTCACATGGCTTTAACGGACAGGGTCTCACATGGCTTTAACGGACAGGGTCTCACATGGCTTTAACGGACATGGCTTTAACGGACAGGGTCTCACATGGCTTTAACGGACAGTGTCTCACATGGCTTTAACGGACAGGGTCTCACATGGCTTTAACGGACAGGGTCTCACATGGCTTTAACGGACATGGCTTTAACGGACAGGGTCTCACATGGCTTTAACGGACATGGCTTTAACGGACAGGGTCTCACATGGCTTTAACGGACAGTGTCTCACATGGCTTTAACGGACATGGCTTTAACGGACAGGGTCTCACATGGCTTTAACGGACAGGGTCTCACATGGCTTTAACGGACATGGCTTTAACGGACATGGCTTTAACGGACAGGGTCTCACATGGCTTTAACGGACAGGGTCTCACAGGGTCTCACATGACTTTAACGGACAGGGTCTCACATGGCTTTAACGGACAGGGTCTCACATGGCTTTAACGGACAGTGTCTCACATGGCTTTAACGGACGGTCTCACATGGCTTTAACGGGACAACATGCTGCATGGCCATTCCCCTCAACTTAGAACAACAGGGACGTGATATTTTGTTGGTTTCTTTATTTATTTGTTTGTTTGTTTTTAGGGGCGATTGTCCACTTAAAATGTCGTCGTTCACTTTTTTTGTGTTGTTGTATTTTTATTTCTAGCCAATGAAGATTATCAACTAAAAATTTTTTTTGAGATTTTTTTTCTTAAAGTGATTTATGTAGTAGCTCCGATTTCGACAACCATTTGTGTGTGTGTGTGTGTGTGTGTGTGTGTGTGTGTGTGTGTGTGTGTGTGTGTGTGTGTGTGTGTGTGTGTGTGTGTGTGTGTGTGTGTGTGTGAGTGGCGTTTTAAAGGTTATGATAATGGCGACTGTGTTGGGTTTGCATTTCATTTGAAGGGTGGGGATGGGGTAGGGGGCAGGCAGTGGCATTCTGGCGTGCAAGGCAGTGTGTGACTCAGCCCATGTTGTGGGTCACATGTGGGGGGCGGGGGGGGGGTTAAAGTAGACCGGAGATGAAGGGTGTGGGGGTGAGAGGGGGGTTAAAGTAGACGGGAGATGAAGGGGGTGGGGGGGAGGAGGGGGGTTAAAGTAGACGGGAGATGAAGGGGGTGGGGGGAGAAGGGGGTTAAAGTAGACGGGAGATGAAGGGTGTGGGGGGGAGGAGGGGGGTTAAAGTAGACGGGAGATGAAGGGGGTGGGGGGAGAAGGGGGTTAAAGTAGACGGGAGATGAAGGGTGTGAGGGGAGAAGGGGGTTAAAGTAGACGGGAGATGAAGGGTGTGGGGGCAGAAGGGGGTTAAAGTAGACGGGAGATGAAGGGGGGGGGGAGGAGGGGCTTAAAGTAGACGGTAGATGAAGGGTGTGGGGGGGAGAGGGGTTAAAGTAGACGGTTGATGAAGGGTGTGGGGGGTGGGAGGAGGGGGTTAAAGTAGACGGTAGATGAAGGGTGTGGGGGGGACAAGGGGGTTAAAGTAGACGGGAGATGAAGGGTGTGGGGGGGACAAGGGGGTTAAAGTAGACGGGAGATGAAGGGGGGGAGGAGGGGGTTAAAGTAGACGGGAGATGAAGGGTGTGGGGGGGACAAGGGGGTTAAAGTAGACGGGAGATGAAGGGTGTGGGGGGGACAAGGGGGTTAAAGTAGACGGGAGATGAAGGGGGGGAGGAGGGGGTTAAAGTAGACGGGAGATGAAGGGTGTGAGGGGGAGAAGGGGGTTAAAGTAGACGGGAGATGAAGGGTGTGGGCGGGAGAAGGGGGTTAAAGTAGACGGGAGATGAAGAGTGTGGGGGAGGGGGGGGGTTAAAGTAGACGGTAGATGAAGGGTGGGTGGGTGGGGTATTTAAAGTGGTTGGGTGGATGGAAGAGGCATGGCGCGGTGGTGGTGGGTGTGTGTGTGTGTGTGGGGGGGGGGGGGGGGGGGGGGGGTAAAATGGTTTGGTGCACAGGAGAGGAATGGTGGGGGAAGGGGATGCTGAGGGTGGTGGATACAGTGTCACTGGGGTATGACGTGATGCAGTGTCACTGGGCTATGACGTGATGCAGTGTCACTGGGCTATGACGTGATGCAGTGTCACTGGGCTATGACGTGATGCAGTGTCACTGGGGTATGACGTCACTGGGGTATGACGTGATGCAGTGTCACTGGGGTATGACGTCACTGGGGTATGACGTGATGCAGTGTCACTGGGGTATGACGTGATGCAGTGTCACTGGGGTATGACGTCACTGGGGTATGACGTGATGCAGTGTCACTGGGGTATGACGTGATGCAGTGTCACTGGGGTATGACGTGATACAGTGTCACTGGGGTATGACGTGATGCAGTGTCACTGGGGTATGACGTGATGCAGTGTCACTGGGGTATGACGTGATGCAGTGTCACTGGGGTATGACGTCACTGGGGTATGACGTGATGCAGTGTCACTGGGGTATGACGTCACTGGGGTATGACGTGATACAGTGTCACTGGGGTATGACGTGATGCAGTGTCACTGGGGTATGACGTCACTGGGGTATGACGTGATGCAGTGTCACTGGGCTATGACGTGATGCAGTGTCACTGGGCTATGACGTGATGCAGTGTCACTGGGGTATGACGTGATGCAGTGTCACTGGGGTATGACGTGATACAGTGTCACTGGGGTATGACGTGATGCAGTATCACTGGGGTATGACGTGATGCAGTGTCACTGGGGTATGACGTGCATGCACTGCTGGGGAGGGAGGGAAGGAACGGGCCGGGTGGCGGGGGGGTGCAGGGGGAGGAGGGAGGGGGAGGCGTGTCAATGAAAAACAAACAAACACATGTAATGTCACCCCCTCCCGCCCCCCCCCCCCCCCCCCCCCCCCCCCCCCCCCCCCCCCCCCGCCCCCCCCCCACCCCCCCCCCAACACCAACACCTCTACCACCCTTTTTTTCCCCTCCCCATCAACTTGTTTAATGTCCCTTTTTCATGTTGATGAAGCATATTCCAAGCAACGTGTCACCATTCTCAACGGACATGAAGGCACTGCGGGTGGTATAGCGTGACTTCAGTTTGAAAAAGGAAGGCACTGTACCACAGGACACAGATACCGCAATGGGCTGTTGCAACAACAAACAAACAAACAAACGAAAAAGATATTTAGATCGCGTGAATTTTTATCATCGGACGTAATAACAAATATAAGCGGCTTCCATCATTGCCTCCTGAACGTAACCTTACCGGTGTAGCAGCCTATCTCAACCCCCTAAGTTTTCACCCCGGGATAAGATCTGGCCAGCAGCCTATCTCAACCCCCTAAGTTTTCACCCCGGGATAAGATCTGGCCAGCAGCCTATCTCAACCCCCTAAGTTTTCACCCCGGGATAAGATCTGGCCAGCAGCCTATCTCAACCCCTAAGTTTTCAGCCCGGGATAAGATCTGGCCAGCAGCCTATCTCAACCCCTAAGTTTTCAGCCCGGGATAAGATCTGGCCAGCAGCCTATCTCAACCCCCTAAGTTTTCAGCCCGGGATAAGATCTGGCCAGCAGCCTATCTCAACCCCTAAGTTTTCAGCCCGGGATAAGATCTGGCCAGCAGCCTATCTCAACCCCCTAAGTTTTCAACCCGGGATAAGATCTGGCCAGCAGCCTATCTCAACCCCTAAGTTTTCACCCCGGGATAAGATCTGGCCAGCAGCCTATCTCAACCCCCTAAGTTTTCACCCCGGGATAAGATCTGGCCAGCAGCCTATCTCAACCCCCTAAGTTTTCAGCCCGGGATAAGATCTGGCCAGCAGCCTATCTCAACCCCCTAAGTTTTCAGCCCGGGATAAGATCTGGCCAGTCCAGGTTGAACCCGGGATGTGTGGACCAGCCTGGAGCGCCCCTCAGGGGACACAATTCCGTTCATCAGAACTGACCCCCACCCCCGTCCCTCCATCCACACTTCCATAATGGTCCCATGCCTTAATTGCTTAACTCTTTCCATACGAACGGCGAAAGAGACGACGTTAACAGCGTTTCACCCCAATTACCATCATCAAAATATTGCAAGCGGAAGGCTCTTATACTGAAGATGTGAATGTTGACAAAGAATACCACAATTCTGACGACGGAAGCTAAAGGTTGGGTCATTCAGACACCCACTGGACATCCGAGGGGTCTGTGTAGAGGAGAAGAGAGGACTGGCCGTACTGAGTGAGTTAAACTTTTTTTCTTTTTACTTTTTTTTTCTGGTTTTTGGTTTTGTTTGCTGCATCATCTGCACCGTTTCAGTGGCATTGCTCCCACACTGCTCGTTGCCAGTCCCTCATACACACCCACACCCACACCCACACCCACACCCAGGTTCGTCTGCCGCAGTGCCAGCACCCGCAGTCCACAGGGAAATCATCGATGTTAGGTCGCCAGGAGGCCACACACCAGAGGAGACCCTGCACTGCTGCTGAGTCACTTCGGTAGTGTTCGGTAGTGCATGTTCTGATTTAAGGTACTCAGGACACCACCTATTAAGCGCCCTACTGACAACAATTAATGGCGAAGACAGGCTGAGTGAACGTCTCCCCCGAGATAGGCTGTACTCTACGCTTCATGTCGTAATGATACCCCGGCGTCAACCAGGCCCGAGAGATACAGACACTTGCAGTGTTGGTCGGAAAATGAGGGCAGTACACACAAAGATGTATCCTTGAAGTGGGTGATACTCGGCTGTGTGGTCCCAGTCTCCCCATTTAAGTCCACAGCACACTCAATAGTGGGTAGGAGCCGACCTCGGACCGAAAAGCACTACCTCCTCTGGGAATCGAACCCACATCCTCCTAACCGTCAGTCCGCGACGTTAACCACTTGGCCACGACGTTAACCACTTCGCCACGGCGTTAACCACTTCACCACGGCGTTAACCACTTCACCACGGCGTTAAGCACTTCGCCACGGCGTTAACCTCTTCGCCACAGCGTTAACCTCTTCGCCACGACGTTAACCACTTGGCCACGGCAGCTGGTTCATTTGCTGAAACCTTGGCACGCACATTAGCACTCTGAAACATTGAACAAGCTCCACCCAACCTCTCCTCCCCTGGTGTGTGTGTGTGTGTGTGTGTGTGTGTGTGTGTGTGTGTGTGTGTGTGTGTGTGTATTTATTATTAATTTATTTATATTGTGCGTGTTTGAATATCAAATCACCTTGATTGGCACATGTTGCTAATATCAAATCACCTTGATTGGAACATGTTACTAATATCAAATCACCTTGATTGGCACATGTTGCTAATATCAAATCACCTTGATTGGAACATGTTGCTAATATCAAATCACCTTGATTGGAACATGTTACTAATATCAAATCACCTTGATTGGAACATGTTACTAATATCAAATCACCTTGATTGGAACATGTTACTAATATCAAATCACCTTGATTGACACGTTACTAATATCAAATCACCTTGATTGGAACATGTTACTAATATCAAATCACCTTGATTGGAACATGTTGCTGATATCAAATCACCTTGATTGGAACATGTTACTAATATCAAATCACCTTGACTGGCACATGGTTGCTGATATCAAATCACCTTGACTGGCACATGGTTGCTAATATCAAATCACCTTGACTGACACATGGTTGCTGATATCAAATCACCTTGACTGACACATGGTTGCTGATATCAAATCACCTTGACTGACACATGGTTGCTGATATCAAATCACCTTGACTGGCACATGGTTGCTGATATCAAATCACCTTGACTGACACATGGTTGCTGATATCAAATCACCTTGACTGACACATGGTTGCTGATATCAAATCACCTTGACTGACACATGGTTGCTATTATCTACCCTTTTGTTTATATGGGTGTGATGGCCTGTAAAAACTGAATCAATGTTTTTGTATTTTTGTGTTTGTACTCACACATTATCAGGTACACTGGCTCAAAGTGACAAACAGCACAGAATAGTATCCATGATATTCGAGATTCAGGGGGAAAAAAACAACACTTTCTGTTTGTAGAGTGTCACGAAAGTGTGGAATTTGGTGTAAATAAGGACAAAAACAAAAATTACGTTTTTTCGCGAAAGATGGTTTCCTGGGTAAAAGAGATAAATGATTTTATGAATACGTAGCACCAGAAGTTATAAACGAACATTGTCATCTTGGTTTTGATTTCACCTCCAAAATCAGTCTGAAACAGGGCACTCATCAATCGGTAAGGAAAGGCAAGAAAGCTTCCCGAAAACACAAAGGGATGTCGCCCAATACGTTAAGAATACAAACAGAAATAAAACCAGTGTTTCTTTATTCTTTATTCTTCTGATACTGGAATGCAACAACAATTTTTTTTTCTCGAGGCCTGACTAAGCGCGTTGGGTTATGCTGCTGGTCAGGCATCTGCTTGTTAGATGTGGTGTAGCGTATATGGATTTGTCCGAACGCAGTGACGCCTCCTTGAGCTACTGATACTGATACTGATACTGGAATGCAAGGACTGGATGGCATCGAACAGGTCCGCGTGATGCATGTAAAAGGTCTATGGCAAGTTCCTGTTCGCACATCTGATAACATGGCGGCCAGCGTTCTGTGTTGTGTGGCTGCAACAAGGGTTCTGTGTTGTGTGGCTGCAACAGGGTCTCTGTGTTGTGTGGCTGCAACAAGGGTTCTGTGTTGTGTGGCTGCAAACAAGGGTTCTGTGTTGTGTGGCTGCAACAAGGGTCTGTGTTGTGTGGCTGCAACAAGGGTTCTGTGTTGTGTGGCTGCAACAAGGGTTCTGTGTTGTGTGGCTGCAACAAGGGCTCTGTGTTGTGTGGCTGCAACAAGGGTTCTGTGTTGTGTGGCTGCAACAAGGGTTCTGTGTTGTGTGGCTGCAACAAGGGTTCTGTGTTGTGTGGCTGCAACAAGGGCTGGGGTGTGTGGCTGCAACAAGGGCTCTGTGTTGTGTGGCTGCAACAAGGGTTCTGTGTTGTGTGGCTGCAACAAGGGTTCTGTGTTGCGTGGCTGCAACAAGGGTTCTGTGTGTTGTGGCAGCAAACAAGGGTCTGTGTTGTGTGGCTGCAACAAGGGCTCTGTGTTGTGTGGCTGCAACAAGGGTTCTGTGTTGTGTGGCTGCAACAAGGGTTCTGTGTTGCGTGGCTGCAACAAGGGCTGGGGTGTGATGCTGTTCCTGAATATTTTCAAACAACGTCTGGTCGACATGCTTGTTCAGGAATGGCTGGGGCTATTCGAGACAAAGATACACATCGACATTATCGGTCAGTTCAAAGTTGTCTTTGAATACTGGTATCAACTGCTTGAGAGTTGCTCTTATTCAGATCCGACTAGATGTATTCCTTTTCAATGATAATGTCCACAATTACAGCAATGCGGACCAGAAAACATATTGCCCCATTTGTATATCCAGAATTGAAAATGAATTACACTTCCTGTTTCAATGCCAACGTATGCAGATCCGTGAATGAAATTTCTAAAACATTAATAGAAAGTTCCTCCTTGCAGAGCAACAGGATATTGGAACGTATATATTATATATATATATCTTTGTATATATGTGTGTGGGGTTGGGGGTGGGAGATATGGGCGTGTGTGTGTGTGCTTGTACAAGTAAGCGTTTGTGTGTGTGTGTGTGTGTGTGTGTGTGTGTGTGTGTGTGTGTGCGTGTTGTGTGTGTGTGTGCGTGTGTGTTTGTGTGTGTGTGTGTGTGCCGTGGAAGCTGCGATACATAGACCAGAAATGAGTGTGTGGAGGAGGGGGGTAGAGGAGGTGCAGGGTAATGTGTGTGTGTGTGTGTGTGTGTGTGTGTGTGTGTTGGAGCTCATGTACGTTTATATGTATTTGACTGTGCTTTCATAACTGTGAAATTGCATGTTTGGTGCATATCTGTTATGCATGTGTGGGTGTATGTGTGAATGTGTGTCTTCATGTTTTACATTTATTTGCTTATTTATCACCATTGTTGTCTTATTTATTTATTTATTTTTTTATTTTTTTTTTTTTATTATTACCATCACTACTACCTTTTTTTATATCATAATTATTATTTATTTATTTATGTAAGCGTATCTATTATTTATTCACCTTTTTTTTTCTTTTTTTCTTTTTTTCTCAAGGCCTGACTAAGCGCGTTGGGTTACGCTGCTGGTCAGGCATCTGCTTGGCAGATGTGGTGTAGCGCATATGGATTTGTCCGAACGCAGTGACGCCTCCTTGAGCTACTGAAACTGAAACTGAAACTCCTCCTTGCAGACTGTTCCAAGAACCCCATCTGTCTCGATATACATTTCATGGCACCAATAAAAGATTTCGAATGATCAATGGCGATTATTGAACTGATGCTTTCAACGACGTTAAACTTTATGCCTATTGTGGTTTTGATTTGTGGATACTGATAGATATGTAAGATTATAATGACATTGTAAACTGATACATATGTAAGATTATAATGCCATTGTAAACTGATAGATATGTAAGATTATAATGACATTGTAAACTGATAGATATGTAAGATTATAATGACATTGTAAACCTCATGCTGGTAAAATGGCAATGAAATGAAATGTCAAACTTGCATTTCAAACATTTTGTCAACATGTGACCGTTAAACAAGTTGTTGTTTTTTGGTTTTCTTTCTTTTTTCTTCTGGGCTGGATATATAATCAGTGATGATCCTGAGACATTCCCCGTGATTTTTAAACTGTTTGTATCTGTTTGTCTGATTTTGTTAGGATTTGCCATCAAGCTCATTCATATCGCAATAATGCACTTGTTGGTTTGATTATCCAGAATGTGCCCTGTACCCACCCGCACTGTTAGAAAAATCAACCAGAAATTAGCGGATGGATCAACGACCTGAAAAGGGTTTAAGATAGAATAAGATAAATAGATAGATAGATAGATAGATAGACAGACAGACAGGTAAATAAATAGATGGATAATAAACAGATAGATAAGCTCACAAGGGTTTTTAACTTAAATAAAACAAGGCAGAAAACAATTCTTTTAAGATGAATAATCTTGAAAAATTTATAAAACAAAGAAATTGGAAAAAGTATAGAAAATTAATTGATTAACTAAATAAACAAATGAATAAATAAACAAACAAGCAAACAAGGAAAGAAAGAAAAAAAGAAAGAAAGAAATAGAAAATAAAAATAATAAATGAATAACCAAACCAATACAAATACAAAAGCCAGATTTGAAAATGAAAAAAGTGTACATATCTACCCATGCTTTCTTGTACCGGCAACAAACAAACAACAACAAAAAAACCAGCAACACCAACGAACAGGGATCCCATATTCAGCCACACACACACACACACACACACACACACACACACACGAGCTACTGACTTGTATTGGCCACTCACCGGACACTTAACGCCTCTTTGAAGTGAAGAGCGAGGCGAGGCGACAGCTTGGAGGACCGAGACACAGACACAGGGAGAGAGAGAAAAACAACGACGATGACGATGACGACCGTGACAATGCCAACTAACGAACTGAGCACAGCAGAACAGCAAACAGGGGCAGACAAACACCCAGCTGCCGACTCAGCACAGCAGAACAGCAAACAGGGGCAGACAAACACCCAGCTGCCGCAGCGTTCTGTCTTTCTCTGCCACACGGGCCCCGCGGTCCTGTCGGCCTCTCGCTTGCTGGCTTGCTGGCTTGCTGGCTGGCCCCGCCCAAGACAAGCGTCGTCTGGCACGCACGGTCACGAGACTGATGATGGCTCTTTCACCTCCGTCGTTGTCGTCCTCACCATTGTCAAATACCCCCCCCCCCCCACCACCACTCTCCCCCCCCTCCCGCCACGCCACGCCCCTTCGCGCAACCCTCCATCCGCTTCTTGCCTATTGCCGCACCCCATCCACACACACGCACACACACACATATACTCAGAAAAAAAAAGAACGCACACACATGCACGCACATACATGCATGCACAAACACACACAAACACACACGTACGCACGCACGCACACACACACACACACACACACACACACACACACACACACACACACACACACATACACACACACACCGTATGTATTTTAAAAAGAAAAAGAAAAAAAGCACTGAAAATAGTATAGTTAAAACCAAACTCCCTGACCCCAATGAACTTTTCACAACAGGCTGTACTTCAACAAGCTGTTTGCATGCACAATGTTATGTATGGAAATGCTCCAAAAAAGATTGCAGACACTTTTAAAACTAATGAACACAGACACAACCACATGCTCTGCATACCCAGACCAAGAAACAACCTTTATAAATCCAGCTTTCTGTATTCTGGTGGAAATTTATGGAATAATCTCCCACTCACTCTGAAAAGTATCGTAAATAAAAATGTGTTTAAGAAAAATCTGAAGAATCACGGGGGGGGGGGGGGGGGGGGGGGGGGGGGGGGGGGGGGGGGGTGGAGGGACTTGATGAAAAAAAGGTGAACTTCACTGCTGCTGCGGTTAATCGGTTTGAAAATTGTTGTATTGGTGTGTTGTTGTTGTGTTGTTGATGTTGTGTTGTTATTGATGTGTTGTTTTTGATGTTGTGTTGATGTTGTTTTCTGTTGTTGTTGTCGTTGTTGTTGTTATTGTTTTTGCCTTGATAATGAAAGGAGTGTGGGGATGGGAAAGGGGATGTATGAGAGGGGGGGGGGGCGGGGGTAGTGGGAGAAGGTCAGGGGCCGAGAGGTCACCAGCTGTGATTGGCTAGATGCATCCCCGCCCCACCCATCATCCCACCCCCCAAGGTGAACGGACCCTTCACACAGGGAACCTCCTCCTGTGTCTGCCTGATGGGGGGTGACGTGACTGTCATCACTCACCATTGACCACCCCCTCTCCACCCCACACCATCCCTACCTCCACTCCACCCCACACCATCCCCACCTCCACTCCACCCCCTCTCCACCCCACACCATCCCTACCTCCACTCCACCCCCTCTCCCACACACACACACACACACACACCACACACACACACACACACAGCACTGTCTGCTCACAGCACTCTCAGCACTGTCTGCTCACAGCACTGTCTGTTCACAGCACTCTCAGCACTGTCTGCTCACAGCACTGTCTGCTCACAGCACTCTCAGCACTGTCTGCTCACAGCACTGTCTGCTCACAGCACTGTCTGCTCACAGCACTCTCAGCACTGTCTGCTCACAGCACTCTCAGCACTGTCTGTTCACAGCACTGTCTGCTCACAGCACTGTCTGCTCACAGCACTCTCAGCACTCTCTGCTCAGAGCACTGTCTGCTCACAGCACTGTCTGCTCACAGCACTCTCAGCACTCTCTGCTCAGAGCACTCTCAGCACTCTCTGCTCACAGCACTCAGCACTCTCTGCTCACAGCACTCTCTCTGCTCACAGCACTCTCTGCTCACAGCACTCTCTCTGCTCACAACACTCTCCCTGCTCACAGAACTCTCTGCTCACAGCACTCTCTGCTCACAGCACTCTCTCTGCTCACAGCACTCTCTCTGCTCACAGCACTCTCTCTGCTCACAGCACTCTCTCTGCTCACAACACTCTCTGCTCACAGCACTCTCTCTGCTCACAGCACTCAGCACTCTCTGCTCACAGCACTCTCTGCTCACAGCACTCTCTGCTCACAGCACTCTCTGCTCACAGCACTCTCTGCTCACAGCACTCTCTCTGCTCACAACACTCTCTGCTCACAGCTCACAGCGCTCTCTGCTCACAGCACTCTCTGCTCTCTCTGCTCACAGCACTCAGCACTCTCTGCTCACAACACTCTCTGCTCACAGCTCACAGCACTCTCTGCTCACAGCACTCTCTGCTCACAGCACTCTCTGCTCTCTCTGCTCACAGCACTCTCTGCTCATCATACTGTTTGTCATTGTTCCCTGTCTCTTTGTGTTAATGTTGTGTACAAACACAGGAAAGGCTGGCAGTGTGTGGCGGGTCTGTGTGAAGGCCAAGCATCTGCCCCTCAGTGTGTGGTCTGTGTGAAGGCCAAGCATCTGCCCCTCAGTGTGTGGTCTGTGTGAAGGCCAAGCATCTGCCCCTCAGTGTGTGGTCTGTGTGAAGGCCGTGCATCTGCCCCTCAGTGTGTGGTGGGTCTGTGTGAAGGCCAAGCATCTGCCCCTCAGTGTGTGGTGGGTCTGTGTGAAGGCCAAGCATCTGTCCCTCAGTGTGTGACGGGTCTGTGTGAAGGCCAAGCATCTGCCCCTCAGTGTGTGACGGGTCTGTGTGAAGGCCAAGCATCTGCCCCTCAGTGTGTGGTGGGTCTGTGTGAAGGCCAAGCATCTGCTCCTCAGTGTGTGACGGGTCTGTGTGAAGGCCAAGCATCTGCCCCTCAGTCTGTGTGAAGGCCAAGCATCTGCTCCTCAGTGTGTGACGGGTCTGTGTGAAGGCCAAGCATCTGCCCCTCAGTGTGTGGTGGGTCTGTGTGAAGGCCAAGCATCTGCCCCTCAGTGTGTGGTGGGTCTGTGTGAAGGCCAAGCATCTGTCCCTCAGTGTGTGTGAAGGCCAAGCATCTGCCCCTCAGTGTGTGGTGGGTCTGTGTGAAGGCCAAGCATCTGCCCCTCAGTGTGTGACGGGTCTGTGTGAAGGCCAAGCATCTCCTCCTCTTCTTCTTTTTTTATCTTTATTTTTGTTAAGCGAATGTGGTGTAACGTGTACCAGATCAGTGTGCACGCTTTCACACCTCCTTCACAGTGAAACTGAAACTGAAACTGACACTGACCTGAGCGACCTCTTTGAGCTTCAGCGGGGCTGCTGCCTGTGTGTCTGAGTGCTGGTCGTCACGCTTCCATCAATCCGCGCCCATTGTGGGCTGAGTGATTACCGGACAGTCAACACGGGCAGATGAAGCCTCCATTGACAGGCAGGTCGGTCAGGCGGGGAGAGGTGGGGGGTAGTCCTGCCGGGAGTCCCCGACATTCTCTTCTCACCTGTAGCCTGCTTCACAGACACCCTGCCTGCTGGCCAGCTGTTCCTCTCTCTCCCTCTCTCTCTCCTTCCTCTCTCTCCCTCTCTCTCCCCCTCCTCTCTCTCCCTCCTCTCTCTTTCTCTCCCTCCTCTCTCTCCCTCTCTCTCCCTCTCTCCCTCCCTCCTCTCTCTCTCCCTCTCTCTCCCCCTCCTCTCTCTCCCTCCTCTCTCTTTCTCTCCCTCCTCTCTCTCTCTCTCTCTCCCTCCTCTCTCTTTCTCTCCCTCTCTGTATCTCTCTCTCTCTATCCCTTTCTCTATCTTTCCCTCTCTCTCCCTCCTGCCCTCTCTCTACTTCTCTCTCTCTCCCTCTCTCTCCCCGTCTCTCCCTCTCTCTCCCCGTCTCTCCCTCTCTCTCTCTCTCCCTCTTTCTTTCTCTCTCTTCCCCTCTCTCTCTATCTCTCTCTCTCTCGCCCCCTCTCCCTCCCCCCTCTCTCCCTCTCAGTTCTTGTTCTTCCTGCTATATTTCAGTTAAGATGTGTGCGCAACACGTGCACCAAGACTGTATACAGGTCGGTGACCTTACGTTAAAAGGTTGTGTTCTTGCTCTCTGTCTGTCTGTCTGTCTGTCTGTCTGTCTCTCTCTCTCTGTGTGTCTGTCTCTCTATCTATCTATCTTTATCTCTCTCTCTCTCTGATAACCGCAACAATAGGTTTGTACACACACACACACACGCGCGCGCGCGTGCGCGCGCGCGCGCATGCACACACACACACACACACACACACACACACACACACACACACACAGAGAAACAGACAGACAGACGCGCACAGAGAGAGAACGAACGAACGAACGAAGTTTTTGTTATTGAAGGAAGTGGAATAAACATACCTGTGGGTTTTTTCATCCAGCCCTCAGGGCAAATAGAAATGAAAATGAATCCAAACATTCACACACAGATGTAGAAGTAAGGACATGACATTCACACACACATTTAAACATGCACGTGTACATACACCTGATACAAACACCATCAAATTATTATGAAAATGAAAAAGAAA
>NC_134910.1:590000-667500 GCF_041734735.1 Babylonia areolata | reverse complement strand
TAATTGTCAAAAAACATTAGAGCTTAGCTCACTCAGTACGGCCAGTCCTCTCTTCTCCTCTACACAGACCCCTCGGATGTCCAGTGGATGTCTGAACGACCCAACCTTTAGCTTCCGTCGTCAGAATTGTGGTATTCTTTGTCAACATTCACCTCTTCAGTATAAGAGCCTTCCACTTGCAATATTTTGATGATGGTAATTGGGGTGAAACACTGTTAGCGTCGCCTCTTTCACCGTTCGTATGGAGAGAGTTAGAGCTTGGTCTCCGACTGGGGAAAGGCGCTATATAAGTATCCATATCAAATCAGATTAAACGCTGACGTGGTTTTCGTAGCATGACGAAACGTAAGACAGTACAGCGCTACTGATTAATTAATTGGGCCCATCAGTTGTTGCCAGCTTGGGCAGGGTGCCACATTGCAAACAGGTGTGTCGGATTTCATGCTGTCGCTCTGCACATCCAGGTGTGAAAGCTGAGGTATCGCACACTCCATCGTTATCGTCGCTACTATCATCATCATGATTAAAGTACCCAGCAAGTGTAACCTCGTTATTGTCGCTACTATCATCATCATGATTAAAGTACCCAGCAAGTGTAACCTCGTTATTGTCGCTACTATCATCATCATGATTACAGTACCCAGCAAGTGTAACCTCGTTATTGTCGCTACTGTCATCATCATGATTAAAGTACCCAGCAAGTGTAACCTCTGCCTCTAGTGACCCCCACCACTACCTATTTGAAAAACAACAACAACAACAACAACAAACAAACAAAAAAAACGAGGTGAAAGGTTAACCAATGCAGCAAGTCAGTTGACAGTTGAATATTTTTTTAAAGCACATGTGCACTTTTTTGACTCACTTGTGTAAACAAAGTGAGTCCATACAGCTACCCTTGCCGTCATCATCATCATCATCATCACCATCATCACCATCATCATCATCATCACCATCATCACCATCATATTCACCATCATCATCACCATCACCACCATCATCACCGTCATCATCATCATCATAATCACCATCATCATTATCATCATCATCATCACTATCATCATCATCACCGTCATCATCATCACCACCACCATCACCATCATCATCACCACCATCATGTCCAGCACCATCATCATCATCCTTATCTCTCTCCCTCTCCCACCCACCACACCCCCTCCCCTGTCTCTCTCTCTCTCTCTCGGTGTCAATCACTGATCACCATGCACACATAAATTATTATGTAAAAAGAAAAACATATGGGTAAGATACTATTACATTATGCATATGATTTAGAGTGAAACAACTGTGTGTGTGTGTGTGTGTGTGTGTGTGTGTGTGTGTGTGTGTGTGTGTGTGTGTGTGTGCCTGTGCGTGTGCATACATTGTTATGTGTGTGTGCACGCTCGCGCGCGCGCGTATGTGTGCCTGCGTGTGTGAGAGTGAGTGCGCGCGCATGCGCGCGCGTATGTGTACGTTTCAATCATTAAAGAAAGGAGAATATTCAGTAAGATAATTATAGCATTTAAAAAGACAAATGCTCATCGACAAATAAAACCGAAAACCGAATGAGCAACTGACACACCTTTCCTTGATCACAACGTATATTTGAACTATCATGTAAAAAGAAAACATTCAGATAAGAAAACAAAAATTACATTTTAAGATCAAGTGGAACATTTCAGTGATATAAAAGGAAAATATTCAGTAAGATAATTAGAACATTTAAGACACAAATTAAATGAAGATAGACAGATAACCTATACACACTTCCCTTACAGATATGCAGACATCAATCATTCTCCTCCTCCACCCCACCCCCCTACCCAGTTCCCCGCCCTCCTCCTCTTCTTCCTTTTCCCTCTTCCCCCTCCTCCTCTTCTCCCTCCTCCTCTTCCTCTTCCCTCTTCCTCCTCCTCTTCTCCCTCCTCCTCTTCCCTCTTCCCCCTCCTCCTCTTCTCCCTCCTCCTCTTCCCTCTTCCCCCTCCTCCTCTTCTCCCTCCTCCTCTTCCCTCTTCCTCCTCCTCCTCTTCTCCCTCCTCCTCTTCCTCTTCCCTCTTCCTCCTCCTCCTCTTCTCCCTCCTCCTCTTCCCTCTTCCTCCTCCTCTTCTCCCTCCTCCTCTTCCCTCTTCCTCCTTCTCCCTCCTCCTCTTCCTCTTCCCTCTTCCTACTCCTCCTCTTCTCCCTCCTCCTCTTCCCTCTTCCCCCTCCTCCTCTTCTCCCTCCTCCTCTTCCCTCTTCCCCCTCCTCCTCTTCCCTCTTCCTCCTCCTCCTCTTCTCCCTCCTCCTCTTCCTCTTCTTCTTCTTCCTCCTCCTAGTACTCCTCTTCCTCTTCTTCCCCCCCTTCCCATTCCCGCCCTCCTCCTCCTCCTCCTCCTAGAACTCCTCTTCCTCTTCTTCCCCCCCTTCCCATTCCCGCCCTCCTCCTCCTCCTCCTCCTAGAACTCCTCTTCCTCTTCTTCCCCCCTTCCCATTCCCGCCCTCCTCCTCCTCCTCCTCCTAGAACTCCTCTTCCTCTTCTTCCCCCCCTTCCCATTCCCGCCCTCCTCCTCCTCCTCCTCCTAGAACTCCTCTTCCTCTTCTTCCCCCCCTTCCCATTCCCGCCCTCCTCCTCCTCCTCCTCCTAGAACTCCTCTTCCTCTTCTTCCCCCCCTTCCCATTCCCGCCCTCCTCCTCCTCCTCCTCCGCCCCCCAACAGTATATCATCCGGTTCGGCAGACTGCTGTGAGGACGAAAGAGCAATCAGACACCTGTGGCGCTATCTTCTCTTCTGACTGGACCTCTGGTGACGGCTAGTTCAGCCATCAGGCGTCACACACACACACACACACACACACGTGTGTGTGTGTGTGTGTGTGTGTGTGTGTGTGTGTGTGTGTGTGTGTGTGTGTGTGTTTAAATGCATCCGTCTTGTATTTTGTCTGTTATGTTTCCTTGATACAGCTGATCTGATCGCATGTGTGCTTGCGCGCGCGTGTGAGTGTCGTGTGTGTGTGTTTACATCCGTTTTTCTCTGTGTGTGTGTGTGTGTGTGTGTGTGTGTGTGTGTGTGTGTGTGTTATCGCGGGTGCGCGCGCGCGTGTGCGTGTTTATGTGTGTTGTCGCGCGCTTGTGTGTGTGTGTGCTTGCAGCTGTATGTGTCTGTGCGTTCGTTGTTTTTTTGTGTGTGTGTTGGAAGGGGAGCGCTAAGATACGAAGAACAATTTATTCAGTTAACCACGTGAACAAAGTCATTGGAGCGTAGCAAAAAATTAATAACATGTTCCTTCTGAGCTCGCGTAAACACACACACACACACACATGAGAGAGGGAGAGAGAGAGAGAGAGAGAGAGAGAGAGAGAGAGAGAGAGAGAGAGAGAGAGAGAGAGAGAGAGAGAGAGAGACATCGATTAGATAATATGAAGGAGAAACAACACGACAGAATCCAAGACAGATGCAGTCAAAGTGTGTGTGTGTGTGTGTGTGTGTGTGTGTGTGTGTTGTGTGTTTGTGTGTGTGTGTGTGTTGTGTGTGTGTGTGTGTGTGTGTGTGTGTGTGTGTGTGTGTGTGTGTGTGAGAGAGAGAGAGAGAGAGAGAGAGAGAGAGAGAGAGAGTTTTATTTCCGAAATCCGTTTTTAATTTTGGAAATATGCACAAAGGAGGCAAAAACGTCATTTTAGCTGTAAGTAGCTTAGGTTCATCAAATTCCCCAATGTTAATTAGATACTGTTTTGGACTTAGAGACGTTTGTGTTTTCTCAGCTCCTATCTGACGCTTTGTGCATTTGGAAATGTTTATTCTGGGCACGAAACCACCATTTGCGGTAATCCTCCGTAACCCAATAGGCGTGAAAGGGCAACTAAAACTTGAAACGTGTGTGTGTGTGTGTGTGTGTGTGTGTGTTCTTTCTTAGTTTTAATCTCAATCAACTTACCCAAAACTATTTAGCCTACTTTTTATGTCATTGTTTCCACACGATATGACCTTGTGTACAGACTATGTACCAGTCGTGAGTCTCTTGAGTCTTGAAATTTCGTTATTCTAATCAAATCCCATAAATCTACAGTGCAGCTGTAATAATATACAATACGTATAATGTCAGTTGCTTTCCACACACACACACACACACACACAGAGAGAAAAGCGTTCTAAAAAAAAAAGAGAGAAAAGAAAAGAAAGAAAATGACGTCAGAGTTTGACGACTGACCTCATCGTGCAATTATGACCTCATTGATGGAGACACTGCGAATACTGTGAGGATTATTTCAAAACAGGTGACTCTCTCTCTCTCTCTCTCTCTCTCTCTCTTCTAGATAGTTTTCTATTGAAGACAGCTTTCCCGTAAACAGCAACAGACACTTACAGAAACTTACTTCATACTGGAATTGATCTTAGTCCTGAAAGCCTTCTGTGCACACTCGGTTCATACTGGAACAGTTTGCCGTCATCTTTAAAGCTGATTGCTAGTGATGCCAACTTCAGAAGCTCTTTCAAACAGTGTTTGTTTGATAAAATGAAAAATAACATATGATATTAAAAAATGCCATTCTTCTGAAACAAAAATGTTGCAACTAACTGTTAATCACTTGAATTCTGGAATTGCTATCAAGATGACATTAATTTTCTTGTCTTGTCTATAATCCTGTGGTAAACTCCATACAGGGCAACAATCCGCAATAGGGGGGTTGGGGGGGTGCGCTCTAGATGACTGATGTCTGCGTGCGACCGTTAAGCCCCCTAGTTCAGGCAGGGGAACCCGGGCCCCACACAGCATCAGTCAACAACAACAACAACAACAACAACAACAACCTGTCGTGTAGCTATACTGAACCTGAGGCTCACAGCCAGGCCTCAGCCCTGGTCTGGAATGACTGGGGGAAATGGCAGACATGATATAATCTGGAATCTGGTTCCACAGGCGGACAGCTGAAGGGAAGGGGTGCCTGTGGGAGTCAGTGCGGGAGAAGGGTGCCTGTAGTTTCTCTGGGTAGCCTCGGATACTTCTATTTGTCCGCTTTTTCCAAGATTGGTAGATTGTAATGTTTTGTTGTTTTTCTGCGTATGTTTTTTGTTGTTGTTGTTGTTGTTTGTTGTTGTTGTTGTTGTTTTTTTTTTGGGGGGGGTTGTTGTTGTTGTTTGGTTTGGGTTTTTTGGTTGTGTATGGATGGATGGATGGATATTCATATATGTATGTGCATAATTCATATATTTACGTGCATTTATATATATATATATATATATATATATATATATATATATATATATATGCGTGAGTGTGTGTGTGTGTGTGTCCAATAGAATCATTACCCACCTTATAAGCGCCCAAGCCTTTTGGGACAATTTCTCTCTATGTTGGGGGCTGGGTGATAACTGGGAACGTGGCCCCTTTGTGCGGGCTCTCACTTCACTGGCCCGGCGTTTTCTGTTGGCACGAGACGTTCCTCACTGAAGTGCAGAGGGCAATAGGATATTGTTCAAAATAACATGTAATGGATGTTTTCATGTTCTCATGCGTGTCTATGAGAGCGAAGGGGGGGTGGGGGGGGGGCACAGAGAGGCTTTGACGCTGATATTTTATTGTCATACTTACATAGGTCTATTGACAAGGGAGTGATGAGGGTTATTTTTCATGTCACCACAAGTACAATGCCACACTCTGGAGAGAGACGGAGGGAGAGAGAGAGAGAGAGAGAGGCTTTGACGCTGATATTTTATTGTCATTACCTACACAGGTCTATTGACAAGGGAGTGATGAGGGTTATTTTTCATGTCTCCACAAGTACAATGCCACACTCTGGAGAGAGACGGAGGGAGAGAGAGAGAGAGAGAGAGAGAGAGGCTTTGACGCTGATATTTTATTGTCATTATCTACACAGGTCTATTGACAAGGGAGTGATGAGGGTTATTTTTCATGTCTCCACAAGTACAATGCCACACTCTGGAGAGAGACGGAGGGAGAGAGAGAGAGAGAGAGAGGCTTTGACGCTGATATTTTATTGTCATTACCTACACAGGTCTATTGACAAGGGAGTGATGAGGGTTATTGCTCATGTCACCACAACTACAATGCCACACTCTGGAGAGAGACGGAGGGAGAGAGAGAGAGAGAGAGAGAGAGAGGCTTTGACGCTGATATTTTATTGTCATTATCTACACAGGTCTATTGACAAGGGAGTGATGAGGGTTATTTTTCATGTCTCCACAAGTACAATGCCACACTCTGGAGAGAGACGGAGGGAGAGAGAGAGAGAGAGAGAGAGAGAGGCTTTGACGCTGATATTTTATTGTCATTATCTACACAGGTCTATTGACAAGGGAGTGATGAGGGTTATTTTTCATGTCTCCACAAGTACAATGCCACACTCTGGAGAGAGACGGAGGGAGAGAGAGAGAGAGAGACGCTTTGACGCTGATATTTTATTGTCATTATCTACACAGGTCTATTGACAAGGGAGTGATGAGGGTTATTTCTTATGTCACCACAAGTACAATGCCACACTCTGGAGAGAGACGGAGGGAGAGAGAGAGAGAGAGAGGCTTTGACGCTGATATTTTATTGTCATTACCTACACAGGTCTATTGACAAGGGAGTGATGAGGGTTATTGCTCATGTCACCACAACTACAATGCAACACTCTGGAGAGAGACGGAGGGAGAGAGAGACGCTTTGACGCTGATATTTTATTGTCATACCTACATAGGTCTATTGACAAGGGAGTGATGAGGGTTATTTCTCATGTCACCACAACTACAATGCAACACTCTGTTAATCCATCAAAACAAAACAAAACAAACAAGCAAAGAAAAACAAAACAGCTTTCATCGAAATACAACCACCTTCACATAGGGAAGCAACAAAGTTTAAAAACAAAAAAACAAAAGAAAAAAAAAACAATTACAAAAACCAACAACAAAAACCGCCAGAACTCGACCATCAATTCTATTAGTGATATGCTTCAATGTCTACCTTATTATCTGGCTTGCTGTCTGAACACAAGATAATAGACATTATACATTATTATCCTACTCAATTACTCTGGTACTGTTCGGAATAGTAAGACTACATGTCATTCTCTGTGGTGAGGCAGAGAGAGAGAAAGAGAGGACAAGACCAGACAAAATTCTTTCTTTTCGAGGAGAACAGATAAGCTCTGGCGCGTTTGTATACATCCAGTCCCCGCCCTGAAACAGGTCTACACTGCATAGCAATGCATTGAAGTCACAGTATGCACTACAACATACTACATGAAGGCATAAGCATGGTAATAATAAGATGAAGATGATAACATGAGAGCGAGAGAAAGAGAGGGAGAGAGACCAAGAGAGAGTCTCCAAATCTGAATCAACACTAATTTGTAAAGGAACACCCTCAGACTGATTGAATCAGTTCATGAGAGAGAGTCTCCAAATCTGAATCAACACTAATTTGTAAACACCCTCAAACTGACTGAATCAGTTCATGAGAGAGAGTCTCCAAATCTGAATCAACACTAATTTGTAAAGGAACACCCTCAGACTGATTGAATCAGTTCATGAGAGAGAGTCTCCAAATTTGAATCAACACTAATTTGTAAACACCCTCAAACTGATTGAATCAGTTCATGAGAGAGAGTCTCCAAATCTGAATCAACACTAATTTGTAAAGGAACACACCCAAACTGACTGAATCAGTTCATGAGAGAGAGTCTCCAAATCTGAATCAACACTAATTTGTAAAGGAACACCCTCAAACTGACTGAATCAGTTCATGATAATTTTTTTCCTTTGTTTTTCTCCTTAAAGTGGTGGGTCGGTATTTGCAAAGTAGTTTACCCCATGCAAAGTTTTGAATACAAGTGGGTGTGGATATTGGCATATACTAGGTATTTTATAGTACACACACACACACACACACACACACACAATACATGTGTGTGTATACACGAAGATCACACTCTGTTGTGGTGCTCGGCTCCAATCCTTGTAGAATAAACTGAACTAAATACTGCCAGTGGTAAAAGATCAAGATCAAAAGTTGAGAGGAAGCTGAACTCCAGCCAAAATTGGATGGATTTGGATTACAAGTTTTAAAGACATGTGTAGACTATTCTTGTTGTTTGGTGTGGTTTTTTTACTCACTTGTGAAAACAAAGTGAGTCTATGTTTTAACCCGGTGTTCGGTTGTCTGTGTGTGTGTGTGTGTCCATGGTAAACTTTAACATTGACATTTTCTCTGCAAATACTTTGTCAGCTGACACCAAATTAGGCATAAAAATAGGAAAAATTCAGTTCTTTCCAATCATCTTGTTTAAAACAATATTGCACCTCTGGGATGGACACAAAAAAAATTAAAAAATGAAGCCTAATGATATGCAAACTGCATTTACTGTTATATTTATATTTTTTGTATTCTCTAAACTTGGCACTTTGATCTGATATTCTGACCAAACAACAAGAGCAGTCATTATTATCATTTTTTGTTCAAACAGGAACTTCTTTTGCTAAGCATGGAAGTTTTATTTATTTTGCAAACGTTTTGGTGCAGATAGTAAAAAAGGGAAATTACTCTGTAATTAATGCTAGGGGACTTAATTCGAATCTGGTTAGGACTTCTTTTTTTTTTTAACGCGAAGCTTTATAATAACAAATGCAGAACACATTTTAACGATTAGATTTTTTTTTTTTTTTAAGTGTATCACAAGTGAGTCTTGAAGGCCTTGCCTCTCTTGTTTTATATACCCCGCCTGTGCGTGTGAACGTGGTGTCTGTCACCAAAAGGCCAGTCCCTCAACTGTCACAGCAATAGTTGTTGCTGTTTCTTTCCAGCCTGAAATGGAGGCAGGGGAAGCCGTGACACAGTGCTGACGAAGGGGGTGGTGTGTGTGGACGTCTCGCCAACCGTGGCCCGGGCCGGTACATGGCGGCAGGGAGGTGCAATCCTGTGGCCTCCAACGTGCACCGCTAGCTGTGTCCCAGCGAGGCGGCCACCGTCCTGCAGCTTGAGGCAGTCATGGTGCCAGCGGCCATTCTGATCCAGACCTGGACTTGTGCAGATAGAACGTCCCTCGTTAATATGACTGAGCCCGTTCATGTTGTCTGTCCATGCAGGGAATAAGGGATGATTCATACCCCACGAGGCAGAATGTCGTTCTGGAACCAGCATTGCACGTTTTGTCGCTGTTCTGCTTTTTCTTTCTGTACACATTGTCTTAGCAACGTGCTGACACAAATCACTCTGAAGGAAAATCGGTCGCTGACAGTGTGTTTGCCGTTACTGCCAACAAGTATCGTTGGTTCTGACTTGCAAAATGTGTATTGCTGGAAGACTGATAACCTCACTGCCAACAAGCTATTGCTGTTCAGTGACATCGATAGTTCTGGCTGGAAATGTGTATCGCTGGAAGACTAACAACCTCACTGTGCTATTGCTGTTCAATAACATCGATAGTTCTGTCTGGAAATGTGTATCGCTGGAAGACTAACAACCTCACTGTGCTATTGCTGTTCAATAACATCGATAGTTCTGGCTGGAAATGTGTATTGCTGGAAGACTGACAACCTCACTGCCAACATCGTGGGTCCTGTCTGGAAGTGTGTACTGCTGGAAGACTGACAACCTCACTGCCAGCATCGTCGGTCCTGTCTGGAAGTGTGCACTGCTGGAAGACTGACAACCTCACTGCCAGCATCGTGGGTCCTGTCTGGAAGTGTGCACTGCTGGAAGACTGACAACCTCACTGCCAGCATCGTGGGTCCTGTCTGGAAGTGTGCACTGCTGGAAGACTGACGACTGGTGCCTGAACACGGCCTGTTTGTGGTGTGTGTTGCCGCTATGACCCTGCCCCAGGGGGAGGAGGGAGAGAAGTCCATCTGGCTGCAGGTACTTCAGGACCTGGCAGACTTCGCTGATCAGTTTGTCCAGTCCCTGGGCTTCACGCTAGTCTCTATGGTCCTCACCCTCATAGTCAGGTCCTGGGTTCGGTCAATACTCACAACGCTGGACGATGTTTTCAGCTAGCTGTCTGAATGTCATGGTGCTGTCTGTTCTGTCTGTTGGGACTGAAACTTTGACTGTCTGAATGTCATGGTGCTGTCTGTTCTGTCTGTTGGGACTGAAACTTTGACTGTCTGAATGTCATGGTGCTGTCTGTTCTGTCTGTTGGGACTGAAACTTTGACTGTCTGAATGTCATGGTGCTGTCTGTTGGGACTGAAACTTTGACTGTCTGAATGTCATGGTGCTATCTGTTCTGTCTGTTGGGACTGAAACTTTGACTGTCTGAATGTCATGGTGCTGTCTGTTCTGTCTTTTGGGACTGAAACTTTGACTGTCTGAATGTCATGGTGCTGTCTGTTGGGACTGAAACTTTGACTGTCTGAATGTCATGGTGCTATCTGTTCTGTCTGTTGGGACTGAAACTTTGACTGTCTGAATGTCATGGTGCTATCTGTTCTGTCTGTTGGGACTGAAACTTTGACTGTCTGAATGTCATGGTGCTATCTGTTCTGAATGTTGGGACTGAAACTTTGACTGTCTGAATGTCATGGTGCTATCTGTTCTGTCTGTTGGGACTGAAACTTTGACTGTCTGAATGTCATGGTGCTGTCTGTTCTGCCTGTTGGGACTGAAACTTTGACTGTCTGAATGTCATGGTGCTGTCTGTTGGGACTGAAACTTTGACTGTCTGAATGTCATGGTTGCTGTCTGTTCTGAATGTTGGGACTGAAACTTTGAATGTCATGGTGCTGTCTGTTCTGTCTGTTGGGACTGAAACTCTTGACTGTCTGAATGTCATGGTGCTGTCTGATCTTTCTGTTGGGACTGAAACTTTGACTGTCTGAATGTCATGGTGCTGTCTGTTCTGAATGTTGGGACTGAAACTTTGACTGTCTGAATGTCATGGTGCTGTCTGTTCTGAGTCTGTTCTGTCTTTTGGGACTGAACTTTGACTGTCTGAATGTCATGGTGCTGTCTGTTCTTTCTGTTGGGACTGAAACTTTGACTGTCTGAATGTCATGGTGCTATCTGTTCTGTCTGTTGGGACTGGAACTTTGACTGTCTGAATGTCATGGTGCTGTCTGTTCTGAATGTTGGGACTGAAACTTTGAATGTCTGAATGTCATGGTGCTATCTGTTCTGAATGTTGGGACTGAAACTTTGACTGTCTGAATGTCATGGTGCTATCTGTTCTGTCTGTTGGGACTGAAACTTTGACTGTCTGAATGTCATGGTGCTATCTGTTCTGAATGTTGGGACTGAAACTTTGACTGTCTGAATGTCATGGTGCTATCTGTTCTGTCTGTTGGGACTGGAACTTTGACTGTCTGAATGTCATGGTGCTATCTGTTCTGTCTGTTGGGACTGGAACTTTGACTGTCTGAATGTCATGGTGCTATCTGTTCTGTCTGTTAGGACTGAGTGTTTTGACTATCGTCAGAACGTGTCTTTTGCTTGTATTCCTTCGAAGAAATCTGTCCTGTGTTCCCAGCTGTTTGCAATCCACGATACGTTGCTGGGCTGATGAGACTGTCGACACTTGGAGGGGTGCTACTTTCCCTCTCTGCACTGATATCCCCAGCATGACGTGCTGTGTACTCTCCTTGCTACATGGCTAGAGGGGGGCCTACATTGGGCAACCCTGGGCGATGCCCTTCGGTTGACAGAACTGTGCATTGACATGATAATGAACACACACTTGAGATGTCCATTTATACCTTTAAGTTCAGTGTCTCGATATTGACGCTCATAGTTTCAGATAGTCTTGTAAGTGAAGTGAGCAGCCAATACTTGCGAACTGTTGCAGCTTTGGTGGGGAAGTAAAGTAAGAATGTATTTTGTTTGCTTTGCTTTCAGTTAGAATGAAACCAAACAAAATATAACAAAGATCCGTCTGATGTTATATTTCATTGACTTGTGTCGTCCAGACATGTGCTGAATGTGTTAATTGTGGCATTGAAGAGACTACATACTGTTACTTCATGGAACTTAAATTGTCATTGAATATTATTGTTAATAGCTTGTTTCTTTGCTTTTATGTCTTAATGTTTAGATTTAGAGAGAGAGAGAGTGTGTGTGTGTGTGTATGTTTAACTTTCTTCTGATACAATGTATTCCCTCACATCCCTCTGTTGGTCAAAAATGAATAAAAGATCCAGATCGTGAAAAAAGCCCCCACCCCTCACCCCACCCCCACCCCCTCACTCTCTCTCCGACTTAGGGTAATACCACTGAATCGGTATATATATATATATATGCATGTATGTATGTACATGAGTACACATTGTATTGTATTTAGTGGTTGTCTG
This sequence comes from Babylonia areolata, assembly GCF_041734735.1. Classification (NCBI taxonomy): domain Eukaryota; kingdom Metazoa; phylum Mollusca; class Gastropoda; order Neogastropoda; family Buccinidae; genus Babylonia; species Babylonia areolata. Next base: position 655,239 of record NC_134910.1, on the reverse strand, counting down.
GACGCTAGTCATTCGGACGCTAGTCATTAGGGTAATACCACTGAATCGGTATATATATATATATATGCATGTATGTATGTACATGAGTACACATTGTATTGTATTTAGTGGTTGTCTGGACGCTAGTCATTCGGATGAGACGATAAACCAACGCCCCGTAAATGCACTTAGTGCACGCAAAAGAACCCACGGCAACGACAGCGTTGTCTTTGGCAAAATTCTGTAGAGAATCCACTTCGATAGGAAAACAAACAGCAAAAATGTTGGCACTGCACTGCAGTGACTCGCTCTCCCTGAGGAGTGCAGCCAGAACTTCACACAGAGAAGTCTGTTGTGAAAAAGAGCAGTACAGTACAAAACAACACAATACAGTACAACACTACGAAGCAATACAATACAGGTGGTTGTTGAGGATCCGGGCATGTTGCCCGGGATTAATGATCACCTGTCCTGCATGTTTGATTCCGCTTCCTTCAGATATTATACTGACTCAAAGACCTCTTTGTGGGGCTGTAGGTGGGAGGGAGGGTGGGGGACCAATGATGAGAGGAGTGTGATAAATGTCAGAAATATTGAGACGATTAAGGCCAGGAAATGAGTAAACAAAAAAAACAAAAAAAAAAGAATTTCAACAGATCTCTCACCAATGCCTGCGACGTGGGTGCACATTTACATGTTGCCTCACCTCCCCATTGTCAACATCTGCATGGTTACTACCTGTTGTAACGATGGCGGGCAGCCGTTGGTGCACATTTACATGTGTTGCTTCACCTCCCCACTGTCAACATCTGCAAGGTTACTACCTGTTGTAACGGTGGCGGGCAGCCGTTGGTGCACGTTTACATGTGTTGCTTCACCTCCACACTGTCAACATCTGCAAGGTTACTACCTGGTGTAACGATGGCGGGCAGCCGTTGGTAACGATGGCGGGCAGCCGTTGGTGCACATTTACATGTGTTGCTTCACCTCCCCACTGTCAACATCTGCAAGGTTACTACCTGTTGTAACGGTGGCGGGCAGCTGTCAGTGGCGGTTACACGGAGCTGCGTTGTGGGTGGTGACAGACTGAGTGTCCGATGTGATGGTCGGACCAATAACTGAGCGACAGTCTCTCCCACACTTCTCCTGGGTGTAGTCTGACAGCGGTCTGTCTGCCTGCTTCGGGGCTTTTCTCCTCCAGTGTGACGTGTGCTGTGCTAAAAGCGCAGATTTCAAAACCAGCAGAAAATTTCGATGACTTGAATTACGTTCTTCTTCTTTCTTCTTTCCGTTACACGACAAACATCGACATACCCATGACTCTGTCGTGGTTGATGCATGTTGCATATAATGTGTGCTGGTTTCCTTTAAGTATCATTTATGAGGGGGTGAAGTTGAGCTTTTCTTAATTCAAATGACCGGGACACGAGAGGGTACCCAGGTGCCAAAGGCAGTAACTCTGAGTGCGTCACTTTTTTTTTTTCTCTTGGGAACATGTAAAAAATAAGTTCAACAGACACGGAAGGACATTTTAAGTCAAGTCTTACATCATTCCTGACGGGGGGGGGGGGGGGGGGGTACACGGTAGGTCCCGCGGTCTTGTGGGCTATCACATTCTCCTATGACATGCAGTTTACAGGACCTGTGGTAAACTGCTATTTACGCTGTATTTTGCAAACTGATTTTCCGGCTACACTTTTCGGTGTGTGTATACAGTCAGTATGACTCACGACACGAGATACGTCAGACCGAAAGCAACAGAACGCTATAGCAGTAATTATTTTGGTCGATGGGGCAGATAGGGAAGAGGAAAGTGAACGAAGCAACACGGCATAATGGCCGGACCGTCACTCTGCCCCGAACAATGAAGACAGAGCTAATAACGCAGGTGTGCTCGTCAGCACTTCCACCATCGATTCATTCAATCCACGCGCCATTTTTATGTTCAGGGCAACCTTCTGTTGACACTTTGCAGACAATACTTGTCATTCAAGGCATGGTTGAAAAGCACTTCATCTTGTCATCCTCACTCACCTGCATCCCGTGTGTGCGGGCCGTCACGCCACCAGCCATGCTCCATTGACACGGCGTGTCTTCATGCACCAGCACTCTTACCATCACCTTCAGTCCTAGGTCGTGCAAGTCATTCTGGGCGTCACACTCCCCGTAAAAATGACCCTACGTTGTGAACACCACACGGCAAATTCACCCCACGTTGTGAACACACCACACGGCAAATTCACCCCCACGTTGTGAACACACCACACGGCAAATTCACCCCCGTGTTGTGAACACACCACACGGCAAATTCACCCCATGTTGTGAACACACCACACGGCAAATTCACCCCCACATAGTGAACACACCGCACGGTAATTTCACCCCACATAGTGAACACACCACACGGCAAATTCACCCCACGTTGTAAACACACAACACGGCAATTTCACCCCACATAGTGAACACACCACACGGCAAATTCACCCCCACGTTGTGAACACACCACACGGCAAATTCACCCCCACGTTGTGAACACACTGCACAGCAAATTTACCCCACGTTGTGAACACACCACACGGCAAATTCGCCCCACATAGTGAACACACCACACGGCAAATTCACCCCCACGTTGTGAACACACCACACGACAATTTCACCCCACATTGTGAACACACCACACGGCAAATTCACCACCACGTTGTGAACACACCACACGGCAAATTCACCCCACGTTGTAAACACACCGCACGGCAAATTCACCCCACGTTGTGAACACACCACACGGCAAATTCACCCCACGTTGTGAACACACCACACGGCAAATTCACCCCCACGTTGTGAACACACCGCACGGCAAATTTACCCCACGTTGTAAACACACCGCATGGCAAATTGACCCCACGTTGTGAACACACCACACGGCAAATTCACCCCACGTTGTGAACACACCACACGGCAAATTCATCCCCACGTTGTGAACACACCACACGGCAAATCCATCCCCACGTTGTGAACACACCGTGCGTCAAATTGACCCCCACGTTGTGAACACAGTACACGGCAAATCCATCCCCACGTTGTGAACACACCGCGCGTCAAATTGACCACACGTTGTGAACACAGTACACGTCGAATTGACCCCCACACTGTGAACACACCACACGTCAAATTGACCCCACGTTGTGAACACAGTACACGTCAAATTGACCCCACGTTGTGAACACAGTACACGTCAAATTGACCCCACGTTTCGAACAAACCATATATATGGATCGAGATCGAGAACCAAACGTCCATTATTAGTATTACTACTGTTATTATCATCATTATTATTATCATCTTTGTCATAATGTTGGGTCATACTGCTGGTCAGTCATCTGCCTAGCAGATGTGGTGTAGCGTCTATGGATTTGTCCGAACGCAGTTAGGACTCCTTGAGAAACAAACTGGAACTTGTGTGGTGATCGTAGGATCTTCCCTGCACCAGGACTTCACCCCAAGGACAGACACCCAGGACTTCACCCCCATGACTACCCCACCCGACAGACACCCAGGACTTCACCCCCAGGACTACCCCACCCGACAGACACCCAGGACTTCACCATAAGGACTCCCCCACCCAACAGACACCCAGGACTTCACCCCCAGGACTACCCCACCCGACACCCCCAGGACTTCAACCCCAGGACTACCCCAACCGACAGACACCCAGGACTTCACCCCCAGGCCTTCCCTACCCGACAGACACCCAGGACTCCCCCACCCGACAGACACCCAGGACTTCACCATAAAGACTCCCCCACCCGACACACCCAGGACTTCACCCCCAGGACTACCCCACCCGACAGACACCCAGGACTTCACCCCCAGGACTACCCCACCCGACAGACACCCAGGACTTCACCCCCAGGACTACCCCACCCGACAGACACCCAGGACTTCACCCCCAGGACTCCCCCACCCGACAGACACCCAGGACTCCCCCACCCGACAGACACCCAGGACTTCGCCCCCAGGACTCCCCCACCCGACAGACACCCAGGACTTCACCATAAGGACTCCCCCACCCGACAGACACCCAGGACTTCGCCCCCAGGACTCCCCCACCCGACAGAGACACCCAGGACTCCCCCACCCGACAGACACCCAGGACTTCACCATAAGGACTCCCCCACCCGACAGACACCCAGGACTTCACCATAAGGACTCCCCCACCCGACAGATACCCAAGACATCACCATAAGGACTACCCCACCCGACAGACACCCAAGACATCACTATAAAGACTCCCCCACCCTGACAGACCATCTCAGGTAAGTTATTTTTCCCTCCCATTTTTTTTAGATACTGTAATCTGAACAACTGTTCTTGTAGCATGACTATTTTAGTTTCCATTTACTCAAAGTAGTGTTGGAACCGGGCAGAATCATCCGGACAGGCTTTTTCATTATGCTGTTTTAACAGGAACACCCCCACAAAAAACAACAAAAAACAGTTCACAAAATCATGTCAGAACTGATGTTGAAGGTGAGAAGTTTGTGTCATCAAATGTTGAACTGCACTGAATGCTGATGTGGAATCAGTGAACACACAGTGTGTGAACAAAGGATTAACTTCTTTTTTGTTGAGTGACTTCTGGTGTATTAATATTTAGGGCGCGTTAAGCATCGGTTGAGCTTAAGATTGGTTCTGTGAGAAAACAGTTGTATGACGGGCACAATTGCTGAATGGTAAAAGCTTTGGACTTTCAGTCTGAAGGTCCCGGGTTTGAATCTCGGTGGCGCCTGGTGGGAAAAGGGTGGAGATTTTTCCGATCTCCCAGGTCAACATATGTGAAGACCTGCCAGTGCCTGAAGCCCCTTCGTGTGTATACGCAAGCAGAAGATCAAATACGCACATTAAAGATCTTGTAATCCATGTCAGCGTTCGGTGGGTTATGAAAACAAGAACATACCCAGCATCCACATCCCCGAAAACGGAGTATGGCTGCCAACATGGCAGTGTAAATAAACAAAACGGTCATACACGTAAAATGTTAAATGTTACATGTTTGTGTGAGTGTGTATGCGTGCGTGCCTGAAATCTGAACGACACAGGAAACGAATGATGAGCGCCCAATGGCAGCCATCAGTTGGCTCCACCCAGGTAGGCAGCCTGTTGTGTAAATGACCCCGTGTTTGTGAAGCGCTTAGAGCTGGGTCTCAGACCGAGGATAGGCGGTATATAAGTATCCATATCAATCAATCAGCTGTGTGGCAGAGTGTTTGAGAACTGAGTGTTCAAAGTATTTCATTGCAACGGGGATTAGAGAAATGGGGCGATATTTACACTGCCACAGTAAAATTTAGAGACCATGTGAACAGACTGCTGAACATACCATGTAATTGTGAGGCCCATCTCCAGTTTGTCCACTGATCTCATCAGGACTAACTGCTTGTTACACATTCAGTCTTTGATAGACACAGTCACCAGAACAGATGTCAACAAGGATGTCATTTTTATTTAACTGAACTTTTGGGGGAGGGGTTGGGGGTCAGAGGATGCTTTTTTTCTTCACATCATCTTTTTTAGATGGTCTCAATCATCATACCACCTCAATGAAAGCTTGTTCAGAACTCGTTAGTGCAGTCATCTACACCTTCAGAGACTTTTTACCCTGGGTAGTCTGTCGGGTGCTGATGATAACAAAGTCTGCGGACTCTGCGATGACAGCGCATATGATTCCGCAGCCCAAAGCTGGAAGCACACAGGCGCCCACAGGTGTTGCAGCGATGGTCTGAATTTTGGACTGAGGAGGACGAGGCCCAGTGTCGTCTGTCCCTCACAGCGGCGAGACGCAGTCGTCTGTCCTCTTCAAAGGCGGCTGTTGCTGCAGAGGTGAGAGACCTCCAGGATGATCTGTCCGCAACAGAGGCTTTGAGCTTATGTGGCTGGATGCCACACCATCTGAGGTTGCTCTTCAGGGTGTCTCTGTACCTCAGTTTGGGCCTTCCCTGTCTGTGTGAGCATATGCCACACCATGTGAGGTTGCTCTTCAGGGAGTCTCTGTACCTCAGTTTGGGCCTTCCCTGTGTGAGCATATGCCACACCATGTGAGGTTGCTCTTCAGGGTGTCTGTGTACCTCAGTTTGGGCCTTCCCTGTCTGTGTGAGCATATGCCACACCATGTGAGGTTGCTCTTCAGGGAGTCTCTGTACCTCAGTTTGGGCCTTCCCTGTGTGAGCATATGCCACACCATGTGAGGTTGCTCTTCAGGGTGTCTGTGTACCTCAGTTTGGGCCTTCCCTGTCTGTGTGCGCCCTCCTTGAGCTCACAGTACATTAGTTGCTGACTACACAGTACATTACCTTTATAACTACATGTACAATTATCGCAAAAAGTGTGCCAATGTTTCAAATCTTCCCTCAGTCTTGAAGAATCTAATATGCAGCCTCATTCAGTCCAGAAAATAATTTTGGTCCTCAACAGGCATCTTCCATGCAGCATTTGCACTGTAACACTTCTGTACAGCCATGTACTCTAGTCAGAGGAGTAACCTAACTTCTGGCCAATAAGGCCAAACTTTTTTTCTTTTCTTTTTTCTAAACTCTTCATATGTAAATGACACTGCCATAGTTAACATTTGTAGAGTTTACATATCGGTCATGTTGTACAGTGGTACTGATTAATCTGTACCTAAATTTTGTCATAAAACATTTTATATGCCTTTCATGTTAACTATTCATATATTATTTAAATGTTGAATGTTTGTGTATAATATACCTGTAGGAAAAATGAGAACACAGTTTTGACTTCCTTCCTGCATACAAGCTCAACAACATTTAATGAAAAACAAAAACCCCACAATCACACAGCCTGGTCTTTTCATTGTCACAAACTTTATTGTTACAGCATCAACAACAGTCAGTTTTTGTTTTACACTGGAAAATAACACGTCATACAGCCAGATTTGATAGAATGCAAATCCATCCTAGGTTAATAGTTTTCATGAATCATGCTCTTGTGTGTGTGTGTGTTCATGTGTGTGTGTGTTTATTCATGTGGGTGGGTGTGTTTGTGTGCACATGTGTGAGTGTGAGTGTATGCATGTGTGCGTGCGTGTGTGTGTGTGTGTGCGTGTGTTCAGTATGAGTCAACATGTGTGTGTACCATGGCCAAGTACAGCATGTCTATCAGAAAGCTCCCCCCCCACCCCTGCTCTCCCTCTCCCTGACTGTCCAGTGGATGATAACCCCCCTCCCCCCCCCCCCCCCGTCTCACCCCACAACCCCTCCCTCTCCTCCTCTCCGTCCTGCTCCTTCTCCAGTGTCTCTCTCCAACCTCTGACCAACGCCACCAACATGACGACCAACATGACGGCAGGTCAACAAGCGATGACAACAGTGAAGATGATGGTGTTGATCATGATGATCCTCATGAAAAGCAGAAGGAAGGTGCAACTGCAACGAGGTCTGGTGACTCACTCGTAACCCCTGTAACACAATCAATGACATCATGAACCAGAACAACAGAAAGAAGACGTGATGTACTACCAAGGATGGCCCACATAACCCTGTAACACAATGACATCATGAACCAGAACAACAGAAAGAAGACGTGATGTACTACCAAGGATGGCCCACATAACCCTGTAACACAATGACATCATAAACCAGTACAACAGAAAGAAGACGTGATGTACTACCAAGGATGGCCCACATAACCCTGTAACACAATGACATCATAAACCAGTACAACAGAAAGAAGACGTGATGTACTACCAAGGATGGCCCACATAACCCTGTAACACAACGACATCATGAACCAGAACAACAGAAAGAAGACGTGATGTACTACCAAGGATGGCCCACATAACCCTGTAACACAATGACATCATAAACCAGTACAACAGAAAGAAGACGTGATGTACTACCAAGGATGGCCCACATAACCCTGTAACACAATGACATCATAAACCAGTACAACAGAAAGAAGACGTGATGTACTACCAAGGATGGCCCACATAACCCTGTAACACAATGACATCATGAACCAGAACAACAGAAAGAAGACGTGATGTACTACCAAGGATGGCCCACATAACCCTGTAACACAATGACATCATGAACCAGAACAACAGAAAGAAGACGTGATGTACTACCAAGGATGGCCCACATAACCCTGTAACACAATGACATCATGAACCAGAACAACAGAAAGAAGACGTGATGTACTACCAAGGATGGCCCACATAACCCTGTAACACAATGACATCATGAACCAGAACAACAGAAAGAAGACGTGATGTACTACCAAGGATGGCCCACATAACCCTGTAACACAATGACATCATGAACCAGAACAACAGAAAGAAGACGTGATGTACTACCAAGGATGGCCCACATAACCCTGTAACACAATGACATCATAAACCAGTACAACAGAAAGAAGATGTGATGTACTACCAAGGATGGCCCACATAACCCTGTAACACAATGACATCATAAACCAGTACAACAGAAAGAAGACGTGATGTACTAACTACCAAGGACAGCCCACCTAGGCTAACCCATCACTTCAATAGGAAAACAAATAAAATTGCTGGCAGGAAAAAACACAAACACACAAAAACGGGTTGTACTAAGTTTAGTGACATGCTCTCCCTGGGGAGTCGAGAGCAGCTGAATTTCACACAGAAATCTGTTGTGACAAAAAAGTAATACACTACAATTCACTACAATACAATTTTGGGGATTCTGCTGTCTTCCGTGCAGACAACATGTGCTGACCACTGGCTGGCTTCACGTCAACATGCTCTCTATGCTGCACGTCAACATGCTCTCTATGCTTCACGTCAACATGCTCTCTATGCTTCACGTCAACATGCTCTCTATGCTACACGTCAACATGCTCTCTATGATTCACGTCAACATACACTCTATGCTTCACGTCAACATGCTCTCTATGCTGCACGTCAACATGCTCTCTATGCTTCACGTCAACATGCTCTCTATGCTACACGTCAACATGCTCTCTATGCTTCACGTCAACATGCTCTCTATGCTACACGTCAACATGCTCTCTATGATTCACGTCAACATACACTCTATGCTTCACGTCAACATGCTCTCTATGCTACACGTCAACATGCTCTCTATGATTCACGTCAACATACACTCTATGCTTCACATCAACATGCTCTCTATGCTTCACGTCAACATGCTCTCTATGCTTCACATCAACATGCTCTCTATGCTTCACGTCAACATGCTCTCTATGCTTCAGGTCAACATGCTCTCTATGCTTCACGTCAACATGCTCTCTATGCTGCACGTCAACATGCTCTCTATGATTCACGTCAACATGCTCTCTATGATTCACGTCAACATGCTCTCTATGATTCACGTCAACATGCTCTCTATGCTGCACGTCAACATGCACTCTATGCTTCACATCAACATACACTCTATGCTTCACGTCAACATGCTCTCTATGCTTCACATCAACATGCTCTCTATGCTTCACGTCAACATGCTCTCTATGCTTCACGTCAACATGCTATGATTCACGTCAACATGCTCTCTATGCTTCACGTCAACATGCTCTCTATGCTTCACGTCAACATGCTCTCTATGCTTCACGTCAACATGCTCTCTATGCTTCACGTCAACATGCTCTCTATGCTTCAAGTCACATGAACTCTATGCTTCACGTCAACATGCTCTCTATGCTTCACGTCAACATGCTCTATGCTTCATGTCAACATGCTCTCTATGCTTCACATCAACATGCTCTCTATGCTTCAAGTCACATGAACTCTATGCTTCACGTCAACATGCTCTCTATGCTTCACATCAACATGCTCTCTATACTTCATGTCAACATGCACTCTATGATTCATGTCAACATACACTCTATGATTCACGTGAACATGCTCTCTATGCTTCACGTCAACATACACTCTATGCTTCACGTCAACATGCTCTCTATGCTGCACGTCAACATGCACTCTATGATTCAAGTCAACATGCTCTCTATGCTGCACGTCAACATGCACTCTATGATTCACGTCAACATACACTCTATGATTCACGTCAACATGCACTCTATGCTTCACGTCAACATGCTCTCTATGCTGCACGTCAACATACACTCTATGAATCAAGTCAACATCCACTCTATGCTTCACATCAACATGAAATCTATGCTTCACATCAACATGAACTCTATGCTTGCCAGCTGTTCTTTCGCCAGGGCCTTCCACTATCAAGTACTGCCCGCCTAACACCTCTTACCCAAACATCAGCACAGTTTAGCCAGGGCCTTCCACTATCACGTACTGCCCGCCTAACACCTCTGACACAAACATCAGGACAGTTTAGCCAGGGCCTTCCACTATCAAGTACTGCCCGCCTAACACCTCTTACCCAAACATCAGGACAGTTTAGCCAGGGCCTTCCACTATCACGTACTGCCCGCCTAACACCTCTGACACAAACATCAGGAAAGTTTAGCCAGGGCCTTCCACTATCACGTACTGCCCGCCTAACACCTCTTACCCAAACATCAGGACAGTTTAGCCAGGGCCTTCCACTATCACGTACTGCCCGCCTAACACCTCTTACCCAAACATCAGGACAGTTTAGCCAGGGCCTTCCACTATCACGTACTGCCCGCCTAACACCTCTGACACAAACATCAGGACAGTTTAGCCAGGGTCTTCCACTATCACGTACTGCCCGCCTAACACCTCTTACCCAAACATCAGGACAGTTTAGCCAGGGCCTTCCACTATCACGTACTGCCCGCCTAACACCTCTTACCCAAACATCAGGACAGTTTAGCCAGGGCCTTCCACTATCAAGTACTGCCCGCCTAACACCTCTTACCCAAACATCAGGACAGTTTAGCCAGGGCCTTCCACTATCACGTACTGCCCGCCTAACACCTCTTACCCAAACATCAAGACAGTTTAGCCAGGGCCTTCCACTATCAAGTACTGCCCGCCTAACACCTCTTACCCAAACATCAGGACAGTTTAGCCAGGGCCTTCCACTATCAAGTACTGCCCGCCTAACACCTCTGACACAAACATCAGGACAGAAATGTCATGGGTGGTGTGCTTGACAATGTTAAGTGTACATATATATATATATATATATATACACACATGTACACAATCATATGCACAGGAGGAAGGTGGCAGAATGGTTAAGACACTCATCTGCCAATACACAGTCCGTAAGGCTCTAGGTTCCAATCCCTCTCTTGCCCTTTCTCCCAAGTTTGACTGGAAACTTGAACTGAGCGTCTAGTCTCTTGGATGAGACAACAAACCGAGGTCCCGTGTGCAGCACGCACATGGCGCACTGAAGATGAACCCTCTGGCAAAATTCTGTTGAAGAAATCCACTCGGATAGGTACACAAATAGATATGCATGCACTCAAGGCCTGACAACGCAGGCTGGGTGATGCCACTGGTCAGGCACCTGCCTAGCAGACGTGGTCTAGTGTATGCACTTGAAATGCATGCCACCCTGACCTCATTTCAGTCAAGTCTATGGGTTGTTAAGATGCACACACCCAAAGAGCTCACATTGATCACCACAAGCATGTCCCCACCCCCGTCCCTCCCCTCTCTCTCAGAGACAGTGGATACACTTACTTGACCATGTGGGCGATCTCCCAGTTGGGTTGGGAGCTGATGGGTCCTCGTACCTCCGACCCCTTCTTCGTCACCACCGCTATCTGGTACTGTTCCAACACACACAGCACAAGTCACCTCACTACACACTACACACTTCAGGCAAGTACACACACATCACGTCATTATACAGTACACACACATTTCAGGTCACTACACACGTCATGTCACTACATGTAACTACATGCTACACACACTTCAGGTCAGTACGTAGTACACACAAACATCACATTACTACACACTTCAGGTCAGTAGACACACATCATGTCACAATACAGTACACACACACTTCATGTCAGAGCACAGTACACAAACATCATGTTACTGCAAAAATTAGGAAGTTTTAATGTTAGTCCACACACCCTTCAGCTGGTGTACCAGAAGTCTGATAGAAGTTAATGTTAGTACACACATCCTCCAGCTGGTGTACCAGAAGTCTGATAGAAGTTAATGTTAGTCCACACATCCTTCAGATGGTGTACCAGAAGTCTGATAGAAGTTAATGTTAGTACACACATCCTCCAGCTGGTGTACCAGAAGTCTGATAGAAGTTAATGTTAGTACACACATCCTCCAGCTGGTGTACCAGAAGTCTGATAGAAGTTAATGTTAGTCCACACACCCTTCAGATGGTGTACCAGAAGTCTGATAGAAGTTAATGTTAGTCCACACATCCTTCAGATGGTGTACCAGAAGTCTGATAGAAGTTAATGTTAGTCCACACATCCTTCAGATGGTGTACCAGAAGTCTGATAGAAGTTAATGTTAGTCCACACACCCTTCAGATGGTGTACCAGAAGTCTGATAGAAGTTAATGTTAGTCCACACATCCTTCAGATGGTGTACCAGAAGTCTGATAGAAGTTAATGTTAGTCCACACATCCTTCAGATGGTGTACCAGAAGTCTGATAGAAGTTAATGTTAGTCCACACACCCTTCAGATGGTGTACCAGAAGTCTGATAGAAGTTAATGTTAGTCCACACATCCTCCAGCTGGTGTACCAGAAGTCTGATAGAAGTTAATGTTAGTCCACACATCCTTCAGCTGGTGTACCAGAAGTCTGATAGAAGTTAATGTTAGTACACACACCCTCCAGCTGGTGTACCAGAAGTCTGATAGAAGTTAATGTTAGTCCACACACCCTTCAGCTGGTGTACCAGAAGTCTGATAGAAGTTAATGTTAGTCCACACATCCTCCAGCTGGTGTACCAGAAGTCTGATAGAAGTTAATGTTAGTCCACACATCCTTCAGCTGGTGTACCAGAAGTCTGATAGAAAGTGTCATGGTTTTCAGCCTTGTGACTTGGTTTGGTAATCTGACTGTCAAGTTAAAGACAAAATTAGGATGCAACATCTCAACACCCTGTACCAATCCGCTCTTAACAGAACAGCGGTCCAAATTTTTAATGATTCCACTCATCCACTTAATTCTGTCTTTCAGAAACTTCCTTTTGGTAGACGATGTAAAATCTCTCTTGCAAAGAAGAATGTGTGTACAAAAAATAATTCGCCCCCTCTGCTGCTGCTGAGATAAATGTTTTTATTCCGTTGCCTGTGATGTTTTTTGTTCTGATGACAGTTGTCTTTATTCCATGTATATGCATACATGCATGTGAAAAGAAAGAAGTGAGGATAGGGGAGGGTTATAGGGGAACAGGGGACAGAGATGGATGTGTGTGTGTGTGTGTGTGTGTGTGTGTGAGTGTGTGTGTGTGCGCGCGCGCACGCACACACACACTGGGTGTTATGTTTTGCTGCAGAGGAGTATGAAAAGGGTTTTGCATGCTTGCAGTCTTGATGGCGGTTTTAGACTTTTCAACTAATTTCATGTCTTCAAGTTAAATTTTTCTTAACTCACTCTGGACGATGGAACACTATAGCGTTCCTGACGTAAGGCAGTGTTCCAGATGATGTAACGCTATAGTGATTTTGACAATTAAAAAATCTTCCACGTTTTCCTCATGGGGTAGCATAACAATAGCAGCTTCACCGGGCACTGCAAACGTGTCAAGGGTTTAATGGAAAGTTTCTTCATGAGATTCCGTAACACACTCGCCAGCGAGCCACTGAGTTGAGCACCCCACATGACTAACTGATCTGCATACGTATCGAAAATGGTATTGCAGGAGATGCAAGTGAAATTGTTGGAGCAAACTAGATCATGACAGCGGCTTTTACTAATGCTGAAGTAACTGAAATGCTTCAAACTGAAGGTTTCGACATCGACAGGGATGATGAAGATGTTGAATAAAGTATCATCAGTAAAGAAGGCTACCAGCAAGAAATTACTGTTACTGTGTTAGTGAGCTTCTGAGAGCAGTGAAGAGGGAGGGGGGTGGGCGTACACACGACGTGAGGAGAAGGGTCAGTGGGTCAAGTACAGTGAAGTTTCATTCAGTTACTTTATGTTTTGTATTTTTTGTGATTTTTTTCCTAACCCTAACAAATGGGTCATTTGTTGGGAAAAGCAAGGGAGAAAACTATTCGTCCCGAGTGAGTTAATTTTCTTTTCATTTATATGGTGATTGATGTCTGCATGGCTGTGAGGAAAGGATGTATGGGTTATTTGTTTATTTTTCATTTTATTTGTGTCTTAAAATGTTATCATCTTAATCAATACTTTGCTTTTATTTATATGACTAGAATGTTCCATTTTATCTTAAAATGTAAATTTGTTTTCTTACCTGAATGTTTTCTTTTTACATGACAATTTATATGTGCGTTGTGATCAAGGAAGGGCATGCCAGTTGCTCTTTCGTTTTTCGGGTTTTTTTGTTGAGGAGCATCTGTCTTTTAAAATGTTATGATTATCTTACTATTATTTTCCTTTTCATAATGATTGAATCATACACACACGCACCTGCAACCATGCAGGCGCACACACGCATGCGCACGCACACACACACACACATACAACACACAGTTGTTTCATTTTATCTTATAATGTAATATTATCTTACCCAAATATTTTTCTTTTTACATAACTGATGTGTGCATGGTGATCAGCGAAGGGTATGACAGTTATATGGTTTTCTCTTTGATATTTGCTGACAGGCATGTTAAGTGAACTGAAAGAGAATCTTCTGTTTTGGTTTAAGCAGACAATAAAGTATTTTGAATTGAATTTTGAATTACTACACACTTCAGTCAGTACACACACATCGTGATCATGTCACTATACAGTACACACACACACTTCAGATACGTACAAAGTACACACAAGTCACGTCACTAAATACACTGACACTTTGTCAGTACATAGTACACACACTTCACGTCACTATACAGCTCACACGCATGCAGCACACCATGTCACAACGAACACACTTCACATCACTACATAGTACTACACACTCGTCACACACTCCACGTCACTACACACTAAACATACACCTGAAGTCACTACACAACACACACACACCTCATGTAATACACAGTACACAAACAGAGCACACAATTCACATCACTTCACGGTACACACTCACACACAGCACACTTCAAATCACTACACAGTACACATAGTGACATACATCACACACTTCATATCAAATTGATCAATACACAGTACACACACACTTTGCATTACTACACACACCACACACACAAGAGAAAGAGAGGGAGAAGGAAAAGGGAGAGAAGGGAGAAAGACATGAGGGAGAGATAGAGGTGGAGGAGGATGAAGAAGCAGTGATGAAAAGTCAGAGAAAGAAAGTAGTTCAGCAAGAGACAGAGAGACAGGGGAGAAAGGAAGGTGACAGAAAGAGAAGGGAGAGAGAGGAGAAGGGATAGCGAGAGAGAGGTGAAGTGAGAGAGAGAGAGGAGAGATGGTAAGAGAAAGAGGAGGTGACAGAAAGAGAAGGAAAAGAGAGGAGAAGGGACAGCGAGAGAGAGGTGAAGTGAGAGAGAGAGAGAGGAGAGATGGTAAGAGAAAGGAGAGGAGAAGGGACAGCGAGAGAGAGGTGAAGTGAGAGAGAGAGAGAGAGGAGAGATGGTAAGAGAAAGAGGAGGTGACAGAAAGAGAAGGGAGAGAGAGGAGAAGGGATAGCGAGAGAGAGGTGAAGTGAGAGAGAGAGAGAGAGGAGAGATGGTAAGAGAAAGAGGAGGTGACAGAAAGAGAAGGGAGAGAGAGGAGAAGGGATAGCGAGAGAGAGGTGAAGTGAGAGAGAGAGAGAGAGAGGAGAGATGGTAAGAGAAAGAGGAGGTGATAGAAAGAGAAGGAAAAGAGAGGAGAAGGGATAGCGAGAGAGAGGTGAAGTGAGAGAGAGAGAGAGATGGTAAGAGAAAGAGGGAGGTGATAGAAAGAGAAGGAGAGAGAGGAGAAGGGATAGCGAGAGAGAGGTGAAGTGAGAGAGAGAGAGGAGAGATGGTAAGAGAAAGGAAGGTGATAGAAAGAGAAGGGAGAGAGAGGAGAAGGGATAGCGAGAGAGAGGTGAAGTGAGGTGACAGAAAGAGAAGGAAAAGAGAGGAGAAGGGATAGCGAGAGAGAGGTGAAGTGAGAGAGAGAGAGAGAGGAGAGATGGTAAGAGAAAGGAAGGTGATAGAAAGAGAAGGAAAAGAGAGGAGAAGGGATAGCGAGAGAGAGGTGAAGTGAGAGAGAGAGAGAGGAGAGATGGTAAGAGAAAGGAAGGTGACAGAAAGAGAAGGGAGAGAGAGGAGAAGGGATAGCGAGAGAGAGGTGAAGTGAGAGAGAGAGAGAGGAGAGATGGTAAGAGAAAGAGGAGGTGACAGAAAGAGAAGGAAAAGAGAGGAGAAGGGATAGCGAGAGAGAGGTGAAGTGAGAGAGAGAGAAAGACAGGAGAGATGGTAAGAGAAAGAGAAGGGAGAGAGAGGAGAAGGGATAGCGAGAGAGAGGTGAAGTGAGAGAGAGAGAAAGACAGGAGAGATGTAAGAGAAAGAGAAGGGAGAGAGAGGAGAAGGGATAGCGAGAGAGAGGTGAAGTGAGAGAGAGAGAGAGGAGAGATGGTAAGAGAAAGAGGTGACAGAAAGAGAAGGGAGAGAGAGAAGGGATAGCGAGAGAGAGGTGAAGTGAGAGAGAGAGAGAGAGGAGAGATGGTAAGAGAAAGAGGTGACAGAAAGAGAAGGGAGAGAGAGAAGGGATAGCGAGAGAGAGGTGAAGTGAGAGAGAGAGAGAGGAGAGATGGTAAGAGAAAGAGAAGGTGATAGAAAGAGAAGGAAAAGAGAGGAGAAGGGATAGCGAGAGAGAGGTGAAGTGAGAGAGAGAGAGAGAGGAGAGATGGTAAGAGAAAGAGGAGGTGACAGAAAGAGAAGGAAAAGAGAGGAGAAGGGATAGCGAGAGAGAGGTGAAGTGAGAGAGAGAGAGAGGAGAGATGGTAAGAGAAAGGAAGGTGATAGAAAGAGAAGGAAAAGAGAGGAGAAGGGATAGCGAGAGAGAGGTGAAGTGAGAGAGAGAGAGAGGAGAGATGGTAAGAGAAAGAGGAGGTGACAGAAAGAGAAGGAAAAGAGAGGAGAAGGGATAGCGAGAGAGAGGTGAAGTGAGAGAGAGAGACAGGAGAGATGGTAAGAGAAAGAGAAGGGAGAGAGAGGAGAAAGAGAAACGTTCGAGAGAGACAGACAGACACAGACACAGACACAACAGACACTGGAAGAGAAAGCAGAGAGAGACATACAGAAAAACACAACCAGCCACCCACCCCAGAGACAACACAGACAGAGACAGAGAGAGGAAGAGGAGAGGAGAGGAGAGGCGTACTTTGTTGAGGGAGCGAGCGTCACGGTAGAACAGCAGCTTCATGCAGCGGTCCAGCAGTTCTATGGCCTGCTTCTCCTCCATCTTCTTCGTCTTCTCCACTGCGTCCCGCAAAATGGGCTGTGCAGGCATACACACACACACATGTACACTTTAAGAGTTATGTATGTGTGTGACTCCCACACCTGTTATCAAAACTAAGTCTTATTTTAAAACCCACAGTTTTTATAAACTTTCTCCAATTGGTGTTTTTTTAATAGACTCAGCAGTCATTCTTCAGTCCAACACCATACCAACTCTGCTACAGCAGCTTCCCACAAACATTGGCATGCATACTTGTAAACATCCATCCACACACAAACACACTCATCCACACACACACACAAACACTCATCCACACACACACACACACTCATCCACACACACACACACACACACACACTCATCCACACACACACACACACTCATCCACACACACACACACACACACACACACTCATCCACACACACACACACACTCATCCACACACACACACACACACACACACACACAAACACTCATCCACACACACACACACACACCTGAAACATGTGTTCAATCAATTTCTGCGAGCAGTAATGAAAACTGAAATATTAAAAGAAAAAGAGAAGAGAAACACACACAAAACTCACCAGGGCAAGGTAGGCACCGAAGCCAGTGGCGATGGTGTCTCCTTCAAAGGCCACTCCTATCTTGTCCACATAGCCCAGAAACCTGCACACACCGTTCACACATTGTCACCTCCCTGTTTTCCTGGCCTCTTCCTTGTCCAATGGCCAGCTCTGTGCAAAGTTCAGGCTGATCTCCCAGGGGAGAGCGCTCTGTGCGAAGTTCAGGCTGATCTCCCAAGGGAGAGCGCTCTGTGCAAAGTTCAGGCTGATCTCCCAGGGGAGAGCGCTCTGTGCGAAGTTCAGGCTGATCTCCCAGGGGAGAGCGCTCTGTGCAAAGTTCAGGCTGATCTCCCAGGGGAGAGCGCTCTGTGTGAAGTTCAGGCTGATCTCCCAGGGGAGAGCGCTCTGTGCAAAGTTCAGGCTGATCTCCCAGGCGAGAGCGCTCTGTGTGAAGTTCAGGCTGATCTCCCAGGGGAGAGCGCTCTGTGCAAAGTTCAGGCTGATCTCCCAGGGGAGAGCGCTCTGTGTGAAGTTCAGGCTGATCTCCCAGGGGAGAGCGCTCTGTGTGAAGTTCAGGCTGATCTCCCAGGGGAGAGCGCTCTGTGTGAAGTTCAGGCTGATCTCCCAGGCGAGAGCACTCTGTGTGAAGTTCAGGCTGATCTCCCAGGCTAGAGTGCTCTGTGTGAAGCTCAGGCTGATCTCCCAGGGGAGAGCGCTCTGTGTGAAGTTCAGGCTGATCTCCCAGGCTAGAGTGCTCTGTGTAAAGTTCAGGCTGATCTCCCAGGGGAGAGCGCTCTGTGCGAAGTTCAGGCTGATCTCCCAGGGGAGAGCGCTCTGTGCGAAGTTCAGGCTGATCTCCCAGGGGAGAGCGCTCTGTGTGAAGTTCAGGCTGATCTCCCAGGCGAGAGCACTCTGTGTGAAGTTCAGGCTGATCTCCCAGGGGACAGCGTGTCACCACAGTGTGGCACCACTTTTCTTCTTCCTGTCTGCATGTACATTTGTTCTACATTCAAAACCAATTTTTCTACAGAATTACTCTAGTCAAAACACACACTCTGTCAGGATGTGGCTCACAGTCGTTTTTGTCATACACTCATAAAGTGTTGTTATTTTTTGTTGTTGCTGTTGTTTTTCTTTCAAGGAAGTCCAATTAATAGATCAGAACACATCAGAGACTGAAGACACTGTACATGTGATGAAATCATGAATGTAATAAGAGACTGAAAACACTCTACATGTGATCAATCATGGACAGAACCAGAAACTGAAGATACTCTCCTGAAATCATGGAGGGAACCAGAAACTGAAGATACTCTACATCACATGTGAAGAAATCATGAAAGGAGCACAAACAGAAGCCAAGGGAAGCGACCCTCACGCTGCACTCACGTCTTGTCTTCGTGCACTCCGGCCACCACGTAGGTGTTCCACAGGGGGTTGAACTGGCTGCGGCGGTTGTACATGACGCGTGTCAGCCACGAGTGGAGCCCCGGGGCCGTGTAGCTGAACCCGTCATCCAGACACTCCTCCTCTATACTGCACAGCACCACCACAACACATGCGTCACACACGTGCACACAACACACCTGTCACACATATATATGCGCATAACACATCTACAAATGACAACATACACGACAAACGCATGCACAAAAGGCATGAACACACACACCTCAAATGACAACACACACAGCAAACACTCACTCAGGTGTGTTGTGTATGTGCTTGCCATGTGTGCTGTGGTGTGAAGATGGGGGAATGCACACAACATACAAAAAGTCACATTCACAAATCTCAAACACACACACTCACACTGCACACACACTCATACATATTATGCACACAAACAGAGACAAAAATACACATGTATTAACTAGAAACAGAAGAAGAAGAAACAAACTCTAACTGTACCGAATCATGACAAAACAAATCTTAACTCGGTAATTGAGGTCAGTCATAACAAAACCCTAACTGTACCCAGCCATAACTAAACAAACCCTTACTTACCAAACCATAACTAAACAAACCCCAACTGTACTCAACCATAACAAATCAAACCCAAACTGTACCCAACAATAACTAAACAAACCCCAACTATACACAACCATAACTAAACAAACCCCAACTGTACCCAACCATAACAAAACACACCCAAAATGTACCCAACCATAAAAAACCAAACCCTAACTGTACCCAACCATAAACCAAACCCAAACTGAACCTAACCACAACTAAACAAACCCTAACGAAACCCAACCACAACTAAACAAACCCTAACTGTACCCAACCACAAGTAAACAAAGCCAAACTGAACCCAACCACAACTAAACAAACCCTAACTGTACCCAACCACAAGTAAACAAAGCCAAACTGAACCCAACCACAACTAAACAAAGCCAAACTGAACCCAACCACAACTAAACAAAGCCAAACTGAACCCAACCACAACTAAACAAACCCTAACTGTACCCAACCACAAGTAAACAAAGCCAAACTGAACCCAACCACAACTAAACAAAGCCAAACTGAACCCAACCACAACTAAACAAACCCTAACTGTACCCAATCACAAGTAAACAAAGCCAAACTGAACCCAACCACAACTAAACAAACCCTAACTGTACCCAACCACAACTAAACAAACCCTAACTGTTCCCAACCATAACAAAACAAACCCTAACTGTTCCCAACCATAACAAAACAAACCCTAACTGTTCCCAACCATAACAAAACAAACCCTAACTGTTCCCAACCATAACTAAACAAACCCAAACTGTTCCCAACCATAACTAAACAAACCCTAACTGTACTGGACCATAACTAAACAAACTCTAACTGTTCCCAACCATAACTAAACAAACCCTAACTGTTCCCAACCATAACTAAACAAACCCTAACTGTACTGGACCATAACTAAACAAACCCTAACTGTTCCCAACCAACCATAACAAAACAAACCCTAACTGTACCCAACCATAACAAAACAAACCCAAAATGTACCCAACCATAACTAAACAAACCCTAACTGCTCCCAACCATAACAAAACAAACCCTAACTGTTCCCAACCATAACTAAACAAACCCTAACTGTTCCCAACCATAACTAAACAAACCCTAACTGCTCCCAACCATAACAAAACAAACCCTAACTGAACCCACCCGTAACTAAACAAACCCTAACTGTACCCAACCATAATCAAACAAACCCTAACTGTTCCCAACCATAACAAACCAAACCCTAACTGTTCCCAACCATAACTAAACAAACCCCAACTGTACCCAACCATAACTAAACAAACCCTAACTGTTCCCAACCAACCATAACTAAACAAACCCTAACTGTTCCCAACCAACCATAACTAAACAAACCCTAACTGTTCCCAACCAACCATAACAAAACAAACCCTAACTGTTCCCTACCATAACAAAACAAACCCTAACTGTTCCCAACCAACCATAACAAAACAAACCCTAACTGTTCCCAACCAACCATAACTAAACAAACCCTAACTGTTCCCAACCAACCATAACTAAACAAACCCTAACTGTTCCCAACCAACCATAACTAAACAAACCCTAACTGTTCCCAACCAACCATAACTAAACAAACCCTAACTGTTCCCAACCAACCATAACTAAACAAACCCTAACTGTTCCCAACCATAACAAACCAAACCCTAACTGTACCCAACCACAACTAAACAAACCCCAACTGTACCCAACCATAATCAAACAAACCCTAACTGTACCCAACCAAAACTAAACAAACCCTAACTGTTCCCAACCATAATCAAACAAACCTTAACTGTTCCCAACCATAACTAAACAAACCCTAACTGTACCCAACCATAATCAAACAAACCCAAAATGTAGCCAACCTTGCCGAAACAAACCCTAACTCTGTAACTGTACCCAACCATACACAGAAGAGATCATATTACACTCTCTGGTTGATGATGGAGGTCAGAAACTGGTAGTCGGCATAGTCCCCACTGGATCCCAGAATGGTCTGATCGTTGATGCGCATCAGGCGTGGGCAGTTACGATAGCGGGCCAATGACCCGTATGACCCCAACATGTCTGCAGCCAACACCACACCATCCTTGAACTTGACCCCCAGCACTGAGGTGGTGGTAACAGAAGGAAACCTGAAGCATAGAGAGTGGATTCAGAGTAATAACCTGCTCACTGCCAAGAAGACATCGGCCTGCATCCTTCACAAAGTGTTGCCATCGTACCTGTAAGTGTAAGACATTCAATGACGTCCTGTGCTAAAAGTCATTCACAAAGTGTTGCCAGGTGCCTATATGACGTCAGCTGTTGTCCTTCACAAAGTGTTGCCATGGTGCCTACAAGATGTCAGCTGACATCCTGCACAGTGTTGCCATGGTGCCTTTAAGACGTCAGCTGTTGTCCTTCACAAAGAGCTGCCATGGTGCCTTTAAGACGTCAGCTGTTGTCCTTCACAAAGTGTTGCCATGGTGCCTATAAGACGTCAGCTGACATCCTGCACAGTGTTGCTATGGTGCCTTTAAGACGTCAGCTGTTGTCCTTCACAAAGTGTTGCCATGGTGCCTTTAAGACGTCAGCTGTTGTCCTTCACAAAGTGTTGCCATGGTGCCTATAAGACGTCAGCTGACATCCTGCACAGTGTTGCCATGGTGCCTTTAAGACGTCAGCTGAGGTCCTTCACAAAGTGTTGCCATGGTGACTATAAGACGTCAGCTGTTGTCCTTCACAAAGTGTTGCCATGGTGCCTATAAGATGTCAGCTGACATCCTGCACAGTGTTGCCATGGTGCCTTTAAGACGTCAGCTGAGGTCCTTAATAAAGTGTTGCCATGGTGACTATCAGATATCAGCCGTGTCTGGACAATAAACATACTATTTCCAAATGAGCATGTGTCAGGTGAAAGGCCCCTTTTTTAAATAAACATTTTTGATAATGATTTGCTAATGGGATTACTCAAAGCGTGCATGGAAAGAGGGTTTGCCTCACATGCATGCCAACAAGTGCCAGACACTTTGTCAAGGGAAGACAGTGGTCCCAATCGGCAGATTTACACTTGCAGTTTTGCAAGCTACAGACCATGACTGACAGTGAAGGCTGTGAGAAATGATGTAAGATGATGGGTTTAAGGACCAGACAGAGGGCATGGCCGTGAACATAAGTGAACTGTCTTTTCACAGGGTTTAAGTGGCGGAAACGGATTAATAATCAATAATCCACCATTTTCATGAAAAAAGATGGGAATGTTGTGTGTGTGTGTGTGTTTGTTTGTTTTGTTTTGTTTTGTTTTGTTTTGTTTTTTTGTTGTTTTTTTTCATGCTTTTTGTCACTGATCTGTTGACGGACTTCTTTGTCGAGGAGGCAAACCGGGGCGGATGCACAGCAAACACTTTATCGGCTCAATGATACAACCAGGAGGTAGGGAATATCATCAAAACCCTTTCCTCTCTAAAGGGGACGTTCTTTGATGTAAGAAAAGCCTGGTGGCTCACTAAAAAAAAGTCATTTTCTCAGTTTCGGAGAACTTTTTTTATTCTTGACTGAACCTACGTTTGTCACTGGTGGGACAGTCATTCACTTACACGACACACAAACCATGAAAATATAACCAATAGGTGCGATAATTCAGGACGCTAAAATAAGACATTACAAAACTGTCCTACTCCAGGAGAATCAGTCTCCGCTTCTAAATGGAATCGAAAATGCAAAGTCACAATTGCTTTGTCAAAAAAATGACAAATGAAAATTAGATATTTTGAAAATGATCCCTGAAAACCACTTACATTGTTCTCTGTGTTCCTGAATTATCAGGGGCCGTTGATGCACCCGGAAAATTGTAGATTTGTCCTGGTGCCGGACCGTTGCTCCATAATGGACCGGGCACAAACGTGTTGGGAAAAGCAGAAGCCGCCATTTTCGTTGCTATTATCACGGGCAGATAATTTTTGTCTGCTTTACCATAGGTCATCCAGAACATTCTTTGTGATCAAAAACCAAAATAACACGTAAAAGAGTAACGCCATATATATATAATTATCGTGTAACGATAGATGCATTTTTCATTTTCTTAAAGTTGAATGCATGAATATGACAGGTGTGATCTATATGTGTGTGTATTTTTTTTTTAAACGAAACTTGATCAGTAGGTATTTTGAACTGAGGTAGAGAAGGGAGATGACTCTGAGATCACCAGTCATGTGCCGAGAGCAGACGATTGTCGACAAATAGGTTCAGAAGTTTGGAAACTGGAAAGCCACGACCACAAAGTGACAGAGGTGAAGTGTTAACATAGCTGGAAAATACGCCATCGTACTCAGAATGCACAAAGTTGATGTGCTTACGCATTACCACAATCCTAGACGACAGAGGTTTAACAATGTGGAGGTTCTTCGAGGATGGGTTCTATATTGTTTCCTTGTCCTGCTGTGATTGGAAAAAAAAAAAGAAAAAAAAGGGGGGGGGGGGATGAAAGGGTTTGGTTTTTTTTGTTTTTTTACCCATCATTATTAGTATTAGCTAGGCCAGATTCGCTGTTGCAGCGTCAAGGACGTTTTATCATTGTCACCCGATTGATGCCCAGGGTAACTCATGACCGTTACTGAAACTACTGACATTATTATGATAGATATTGCTCTCTGACCGAGGATAGGCGCTATATTTATCCATAATGATCAGTCATGTGGTGGTGGGGGGGGGGGGGGTGGCTGTGGGTTTGTGTTTTAGTTGTGTCCAAGCATACACATTTGTGTCTTTCCACTTCTATTTCCTCCCCATGCTTTCAAACTTTTTTTTTTATACGTACACACCCCTCACAGCCTGCACAGTCCATCACATGCTCATGTTTTCCTGACCCAATCCTATTCTGGGACAGAAATTGCTGGCGCAGCCAGGTGGGTGGCTTGGCTCAAAATTAGGAGGATGCTGGACCAGTACAGTGACCTTGAGGGTCTGGGTTCAAACCCTGGTCTCACCCTTTCTCCCAAGTTTGACAGAAAGCCAGCAGAAGTGTTCAATCAGCCATTTTGCTTCTCATGTCAGTATAGCGCGAAGTGGTGACTTCATTGTATAGTTGAGTGCTAAGCTGGCTTCACGGCAAGCTTTCACTTGCTTGCGGCGTTAGTTAGGCTGACATTCCTGTGTGTGTCTCCACTGTAAGTTTGTGCCACGTGTCACTGCACTGTTTTTCTGTAATAACTTTGGTAGATAAACCATTGGCAGATTTCAATCAAGACACAACATTTGGCATGTCATGGGGGCAAGCATAACATGATTTCATCGAAGATACATAGTTAGTTCAGAAACTTGCTCCAGTTAGCAGACGACTTGTCAACGGATATGAGAAACAATATCTCTGAATATGGTGCCCAGTTGGCTTCAGTTTTCCTGGACAGTGAGCTATCCATCTATTTTTAGTTCAGTAGGGTAATGATATTGGTGCGTGGGTGGGGGGGTGGGAAAGGTTGGGGGTGGGGGGTATTATTATGTTGGGTGGTCTGTTAGATCACAGTATACTGTGTGTGTGGGGGGGGGGGGGAGGTAGGGGGGGGGTATGTTGGGTGGTCTTTTAGGTCAGGTCACAGTATACTGTGTGTGTGTGAGTGGGGGAGGGGTGTGGGAGGTACCATGTTGGGTGGTCTGTTAGGTCACAGTGTACTGTGTGTGTGGGGAAGGGGGGGGGGGGGGCGTTATAATGTTGGGTGGTCTGTCTGGTCCAAGATGCTGTCTGGTGCCATGGGTTTGAGGAAATCATTCCTTTGGTGTGTGTGGATTAACACACACACACACACACACACACACACACACACACACATCCGTAAGGAAACAGACTGCAGGCATGTGTGTTGGGGGGTGTTGGGTTGAGTGGCTGTACATGTGTGTCCAAACATGCATACAAGTATGCGTTAGTTGTGTATGTGATCGTGTGCATGTATATATTTTAAGTGTGATTCCTGTTTCTCTCTTTCCTTGCTCTTGACTCAAGCACCTATTCACGTAATATGATTCAAGACAATTCTATACAATAACGTTAGCTCACAATTTCTCTGACAGACAGCTGTGAAGATGAGTGGAACAGAGGCAGAGACGGAGAATAGCACACATGCAGAGCCGCACGTGTCACCTCCGATGACGTCTGCCGATGACCGCCCTGGGTCAGTAGGCACTGGTCAGAGTGAGGTCAGTGACTGCAGAGGTCATCACCCCCCCCCCTCCCCCATCCCCACCATGTGTCCTTGACCTCTCTCCACATCACATGACAGGTGACATTGACAGGTGACAGTGACAGGTGATATTGACAGTGACAGGTGATAATTTGTGATAGTGACAGGTGATAATTAAAGTGATAAGTGATAGTGACAGTGAAAGGTGATAGTGACAGTGACAAATAATATTGACAGGTGATAACTAAAGTAATAAGTGAAAGTGACAGGTGATAGTGACAGTGAAAGGTGATAGTGACAGGTGAAAGTGACAGGTTATAGTGACAGGTGATAATTAAAGTGATAAGTGATATTGACAGTGTTAGTGACAGGTGATAGTGATAGTTGACATTGGCAGAGACAGTGATGTATGACAGTAACAGTTACAGGTATTATAGGTGTCGTAGCAGTGTCACACATGCACCAAGCATGTAAAGGAGCCTATGACAACAAGAGAGTTGTTCCTTGGGAAATGGTGCGTAAAGCCAACATGCTGATCTGGCCTTGAGAGTCTGTCCCATCCTTTGATAGGAAACAAGTGCACTATCAGACAGACGTTTGACAGGAAACCAAGTACACTGACAGACAGACGTTTGATAGGAAACCAAGTACACTAACAGACAGATGTTTGGTAGGAAACCAAGTACACTGACAGACAGACGTTTGAAAGGAAACCAAGTACACTGACAGACAGACGTTTGATAGGAAACCAAGTACACTGACAGACAGATGTTTGATAGGAAACCAGGTACACTGACACAGACGTTTGATAGGAAACCAAGTACACTGACAGACAGACGTTTGATAGGAAACCAGGTACACTGACAGACAGACGTTTGATAGGAAACCAAGTACACTGACAGACAGACGTTTGATAGGAAACCAGGTACACTGACAGACAGACGTTTGATAGGAAACCAAGTACACTGACAGACAGACGTTTGATAGGAAACCAGGTACACTGACAGACAGATAGGAAACCAGGTACACTGACAGACAGACGTTTGATAGGAAACCAAGTACACTGACAGACAGACGTTTGATAGGAAACCAGGTACACTGACAGACAGACGTTTGATAGGAAACCAGGTACACTAACAGACAGATGTTTGATAGGAAACCAAGTACACTGACAGACAGACGTTTGACAGGAAACCAAGTACACTGACAGACAGACGTTTGACAGGAAACCAAGTACACTGACAGACAGACGTTTGATAGAAAACCAGGTACACTGACAGACAGATAGGAAACCAGGTACACTGACAGAGGTGAGGCCTCCTTGTTCTTTCTCTTTATGGTGCTCTGGTACAGTGAACAATGTAGAAGTCGTATCAAGAGATGACGCCTTCTTACGAAGTATTATGAAGAGATGACGCCTTCTTACGAAGTATTATGAAGAGTTGACGCCTTCTTACGAAGTATTATCATTAGATGATCTGCCCAGTGTCTTCCTCGTTCGCCTCCCATTAGATGATCTGCCCGGTGTCTTCCTCGTTCGCCTCCCATTAGATGATCTGCACGGTGTCTTCCTCGTTCGCCTCCCATCAGATGATCTGCCCGGTGTCTTCCTCGTTCACCTCCCATTAGATGAGCAGCCCGGTGTCTTCCTCGTTCGCCTCCCATTAGATGAACAGCCCGGTGTCTTCCTCGTTCGCCTCCCATTAGATGATCTGCCCGGTGTCTTCATCGTTCGCCTCCCATTAGATGAGCAGCCCGGTGTCTTCCTCGTTCGCCTCCCATTAGATGATCTGCCCGGTGTCTTCCTCGTTCGCCTCCCATTAGATGATCTGCCCGGTGTCTTCCTCGTTCGCCTCCCATTAGATGAGCAGCCCGGTGTCTTCCTCGTTCGCCTCCCATTAGATGAACAGCCCGGTGTCCTCGATGAAGCCTGCCATCCATCGCAGCTCCTCCAGGGTGCCGTACAGTTTGGCTTCCACTGCTGTCGGTTTTGGCCAGTACTTCCTCCTGGATGCTGCATGCGTCCTACAGTCATGAAAGATGTGGTCGGTTGTCATTGGTCCCTCACCACAAAGGCACTCTCTACTCTGTCCAATGCCCTGACACCCGTGATAAGGCCTTTTTGGGCAGGTGATGAGACGATATTCTGAATCTGAATCCCTTGTGCAGCACGCACTTGGCACACTGTAAAAGAACCCATGGCAACAAAAGTGTTACCAAAGTTTAGAAAAACAACAACAAAATCAGCTCTGATAGATGTTTTGTAGTGTATTATATATGGGTTTATCTGAAGGCAGCGTGATGCCTCCTTAAGAAAGTGAAGGTGACACCTGTGCAATGTATTATATATGGATTTATCTGAAGGCAGCGTGATGCCTCCTTAAGAACGTGAAAGTGATACCTGTGCAGATGAACTGCGGGGAGGGCAGGACAGACACTGAACAGTCACGACAGGTGTACGAACTGGAACCCTCTGACGACAGCACCTTTCGCATGGGTAGGTGTGGGGCTCACTGACTGTCATCAGTACTGTAATGTGTGTGTGTGTGTCTGTGTGTGTGTGCGTGTCAGTGTGTGTGTGTGTCAATGTGTGTGTGTGTGTGTGTGCGTGTCAGTGTGTGTCTGTGTGCGTGTCAGTGTGTGTGTGTTCACAAATGTTACGTCTTTTGACCGAGAGTGGTACTGGATGAAAAGAAAAAGGGAGAAATAAGGGGAGCAGGTTGGGAGTTGGAAGGTGTGTGTGTGTGTGTGTGTGTGTGTGTGTGTGTGTGTGTGTAAGTGCGTGCAAGTACATGGGTGTGCATGCATGCATGTGTGTGTGTGTGTGTGTGTGTGTGTGGTTTAAAAAAGCATGGATGTTTTTCCAAGTATTATGATCTTTTATTTAGAACAAGAAGAAAAACAAACTCTTCATCAATATAAATACTTGCTTATAGGACTGTGTGAGTGTGCTTATGTGTGTCTGTGTATGTGTGAACATGGCAAAAATCTGTTAGTAATCGTATAACTTTGCAATTGAAACAGTAAGCCTAGCTTCACAAAAAAACTGCCTGCAGTCCTGGCACTGACAACAACTTTCTACTAACTTCACATCACTGTTACTTTTTGTGTGTGTTCAGTTTCTAGGTTGCAAATCACTAATTCTGTAGCTGGACTTTACATTTTTGTCCTTTTTTTTAATCCCATAATTTAGGCAACCATACTCCATTTTCTAGGGTGTGCATGCTGGGTATGGGCATGTATCCATAACCATAACATAGATAACGGGATCTTTGGCTTGCATATTTGATTTTTTGCATGTGTGTGTAATACATATTGTGCATGAATAGGGTTCAGGCACTGAACATAATAATGTTGACCTTGGTCAGAAAAATCTCGTCCATCTGCTGCCAGGATTTGATTCCATGACCCGAGGATTGAAAGCTCAATCCTCTAACCACTCTGTGATCCCATTACTCTAGGATTGAAAGCCCTGTGCTCTAGTCTAACCTCTCAGTGACCCCATTACCCAAGGATTGAAAGCCCTGTGCTCTAGTCTAACCTCTCTGTGATCCCATTACCCAAGGATTGAAAGCCCTGTGCTCTAGTCTAACCTCTCTGTGATCCCATTACCCAAGGATTGAAAGCCCTGTGCTCTAGTCTAACCTCTCTGTGATACCATCAACCAAGGATTGAAAGCCCTGTGCTATAATCTAACCACTCTATGATCCCATCAACCAAGGATTGAAAGCCCTGTGCTATAATCTAACCACTCAGTGACCCCATTACCCAAGGATTGAAAGCCCTGTGCTCTAGTCTAACCACTCAGTGACCCCATTACCCTAGGATTGAAAGCCCTGTGCTCTAGTCTAACCACTCTATGATCCCATCAACCAAGGATTGAAAGCCCTGTGCTATAATCTAACCACTCAGTGACCCCATTACCCTGGGACTGAAAGCCCTGTGCTATAATCTAACGACTCAGTGATCCCATTACCCGAGGATTGAAAGCCCTGTGCTATAGTCTAACCACTCAGTGATCCCATTACCCTAGGATTGAAAGCCCTGTGCTATAGTCTAACCACTCAGTGACCCCATTACCCTAGGATTGAAAGCCCTGTGCTATAATCTAACGACTCAGTGATCCCATTACCCTAGGATTGAAAGCCCTGTGCTATAGTCTAACCACTCAGTGATCCCATTACCCGAGGATTGAAAGCCCTGTGCTCTAACCACTCACAGATGGCACTGGGCACTTTCACGTCCGATGTGTGTTGAGTGTGGGTGTCAGTGGTTTGATTGTAATGGCATGCTTTGTTATGCATGCTGCTGAGAGTTGAGTAGGAACAGAAACGAAGGGGTGGTGGTGATGGTCCTCAGGCCAGGGGGTGTGCGTGGACCCCAGTGCTGTGCGACAGCTGAGTGAAGGCTTCCTTGAGCGCTTCCTCCCTGCCTTGGAAAGGTCCCGGTGCTCGGCTGACGAAGTTCTGTGAGTGGACGTCTCATGGATCTGTGCCTTGGTGGTGCCCTGCGTCTGTCTGTCTGTGTCTGTCTGTCTGTGTCTGTCTCTCTCTGTCTCTGTCTCTCAGTCTGTTTCTGTCTCTGTCTGTCTGTCTGTCTGCCTCAGTGACATCAGTCTTCTCTCTGTGTGTCTCTGTCTCTGCTTGTCTCTGCCTGCCTGTATCTGTCTCTCTCTGTCTGTCTGTGTCTGTGTCTGTCTCTCTGCCTCTGTCTGTCTGTCTGCCTGTGTACGTCTGTCTGTGTACGATGACGACAGTGAAGATGATAAGTATGATGATGACGATGACAGCAATGATGATGATGATGATGATGACAGACACGGATACTTAGAAAGTGCCTGTCCTCGGTCGGAGACCAAGCTCTAAACGCTTTACAAACACAGGGTCATTTGCACAACAGGCTGCCTACCTGGGTAGAGCTGACTGACGGCTGCCACTGGGCGCTCATCATTCGTTTCCTGTGTCATTCAGTCAGATTTCAGGCGGGCACACATACACACTCAGACATGTAACATTTTTTACATATATGAGCGTTTTGTTTAATTACCCCGCCATGTAGGCAGCCAGTGATGTCAGAAACAACCAGATGATGGTGATGATGACAATGAAGATGATGACAATGATAATGATGACGATAATGATGACAATGACAACAATGGTGATAATGATGATGATGACAGGAACAACCAAATGGTGGTGATGATGACAACAATGAAGATGATGATGATGATGATGATGATGATGATGACAGGAACAACCAAATGGTGGTGATGATGACAACAATGAAGATGATGATGATGATGACGATGATGACAGAAACAACCAAATGGTGGTGATGATGACAACAATGAAGATGATGATGATGATGATGATGATGATGACAGAAACGACCAAATGGTGGTGATGATGACAACAATGAAGATAATGATGATGATGATGATGATGACAGAAACGACCAAATGGTGGTGATGATGACAACAATGAAGATGATGATGAAGATGATGATGATGATGATGATGATGACAGAAACAACCAAATGGTGGTGATGGAGACGCTGGAACAGGAGAATACCAAGTTCAAGGACTGCA
Source organism: Babylonia areolata (assembly GCF_041734735.1). Classification (NCBI taxonomy): domain Eukaryota; kingdom Metazoa; phylum Mollusca; class Gastropoda; order Neogastropoda; family Buccinidae; genus Babylonia; species Babylonia areolata. Next base: position 623,463 of record NC_134910.1, on the reverse strand, counting down.
CCGCTCACCTTGACCTTTCTGCAATGGTGTGTCATACCTCATTTTGTGTCACGCCTCTTTGTGTCACACCACTCTGTGTCACACCTCTTTGTGTCATGTCACTGTGTCACACCTCTTTGTGTCACACATCTTTGTATCACGTCTCCTGATATATCATACTGCTTGATATATCATGCTGTGTTCTGTCACACCATGTAATGTTACACCACTATATATATAGAGAGATATATATATATATAGATATAAATATATTACATACGCAGTCTTTGTTTTTTGTGTGTATTTTTTGGTGTATTTTAATACGTTTTCCTGTTCAACACACAGTCTTTGTTCTTTGGTGTATTTTTGGTGTATTTTTACACATTTTCCTGTTCAACAGTCTTTGTTCTTTGGTGTATTTTTATGTGTTTTCATGTTCAACAGACTGTCTTTCTTCTTTGGTGTATTTTTGGTGTATTTTTATACGTTTTCCTGTTCAACTCAGTCTTTGTTTTTTTGGTGTATTTTGGGTGTATTTTTATGTGTTTTCCTGTTCAACACACAGTCTTTGTTCTTTGGTGTATTTTTATACGTTTCCCTGTTCAACTCAGTCTTTGTTTTTTTGGTGTATTTTTGGTGTATTTTTATACGTTTTCCTGTTCAACTCAGTCTTTGTTTTTTTGGTGTATTTTTGGTGTATTTTTATACGTTTTCCTGTTCAACACACAGTCTTTGTTCTTTGGTGTATTTTTATACGTTTCCCTGTTCAACACACAGTCTTTGTTCTTTGGTGTATTTTTATACGTTTCCCTGTTCAACTCAGTCTTTGTTTTTTTGGTGTATTTTGGGTGTATTTTTATACGTTTTCCTGTTCAACTCAGTCTTTGTTTTTTTGGTGTATTTTTGGTGTATTTTTATACGTTTTCCTGTTCAACACACAGTCTTTGTTCTTTGGTGTATTTTTATACGTTTCCCTGTTCAACACACAGTCTTTGTTCTTTGGTGTATTTTTATACGTTTCCCTGTTCAACTCAGTCTTTGTTTTTTTGGTGTATTTCATACGTTTTCCTGTTTGACACACAGTCTGTTCCTTCGTTGTATTTTCATGTTTCCCTGTTTGACACACAGTTCTTTTGGTGTATCTTCATACATTTTCTTTGTTCCCTTGGCATATTTTTGGTGTATTTTCACACCTTCCTGGCTGGATCTGCAGGTGATGTGTGCTGAGCGGTGACCTTGGTGCCTGTTTTGTGTGTGGTACAGATGGCGAGGGCGAAGCTCTACCACAGCAAACTGCTGTCCATCAAGAGAGACATGTCTGGTCTCCACGACAAGGCTGCCAAGCTGAAGGTGACTCAAACATCTTTTGTTGTTGTTGTTGTTGTCTTCTCTGTTCTGTTCTGAGTGTGTCTGTGGAGATACGGTCACCAGTTTTGAAATGCACTGGTGTGTGCATGCTTATGTGTGTGTGTGTGTGGGGGGGGGGGGGGGGGGGGGGGGGAGTGGGGATTGTGTGTGCTTGTGTGTGTGTGTGGGGGGGTGATTGTGTGTACATGTATGTGTGTGTGTGTGTGTGTGTGATTATGTGTATGTGTGTGTTTTAGTGTGATTATGTGTGTTTGCGTTTAAGATATGTATGTGTGTGTGTGTTAAAATAGACCAGGCCTTTGTTCCGTGTAAGAATAGACCATGAAGTTAAGCGTGTTTGAATGCAGCAGAATGAGTCAGGTGTTGGACTTGATTCTGACCCAGTGTTCACCAGTGACCAGGGTTTGAGGCCCTGTGTCGGCATGGTGCCGTGTCCTGGGGAGCAGGAGGGGGACAACGTACACTGCTTTTTCCTCACTCTGCCTACCTGTGATGAGGTGCCCAATCACAGGTAGGCAGAGTGAGGAAAAAGCAGTGTAAATTGTCTCCCCCCTCAGTTTGATGTTCCAGTCACACTTGGGAGAAGGGGTGAGAGCGGGGAATCGAACCCAGATCCTGACGGACACAGCATGGTGGATGAGTGTCTGATCTACTGTGCCACCTTGCTCCTATGCACAAGTGTACATGTACATGATTATGTGCAGTTACACTGTGAGGCACACCACCCATGACATTTGATGTTTCACAGAGACAGTTACTACATTGTGAGGCACACCACCCATGACATTTGGTGCCTACATTGTGAGGCACACCACCCATGACATTTGGTGCCTACATTGTGAGGCACACCACCCATGACATTTGGTGCCTTGCAGTTACATTGTCAAGCACACCACCCATGACATGTGGTGTTTCACAGAGACAGTTACTACATTGTCAAGCACACCACCCATGACATTTGATGTTTCACAGAGACAGTTACTACATTGTGAGGCACACCACCCATGACATTTGGTGCCTTGCAGTTACATTGTCAAGCACACCACCCATGACATTTGATGTTTCACAGAGACAGTTACTACATTGTGAGGCACGCCACCCATGACATTTGGTGCCTTGCAGTTACACTGTCAAGCACACCACCCATGACATTTGGTGCCTTGCAGTTACACTGTCAAGCACACCACCCATGACATTTGGTGCCTTGCAGTTACACTGTCAAGCACACCACCCATGACATGTGATGTTTCACAGAGACAGTTACTACATTGTGAGGCACACCACCCATGACATGTGATGTTTCACAGAGACAGTTACTACATTGTGAGGCACACCACCCATGACATGTGATGTTTCACAGAGACAGTTACTACATTGTGAGGCACACCACCCATGACATTTGATGTTTCACAGAGACAGGCACTACATTGTGAGGCACACCACCCATGACATGTGATGTTTCACAGAGACAGTTACTACATTGTGAGGCACACCACCCATGACATTTGATGTTTCACAGAGACAGTTACTACATTGTGAGGCACACCACCCATGACATTTGGTGCCTTGCAGTTACACTGTCAAGCACACCACCCATGACATTTGATGTTTCACAGAGACAGTTACTACATTGTGAGGCACACCACCCATGACATTTGGTGCCTTGCAGTTACATTGTCAAGCACACCACCCATGACATTTGATGTTTCACAGAGACAGTTACTACATTGTGAGGCACACCACCCATGACATTTGGTGCCTTGCAGTTACACTGTCAAGCACACCACCCATGACATTTGGTGCCTTGCAGTTACACTGTCAAGCACACCACCCATGACATTTGGTGCCTTGCAGTTACACTGTCAAGCACACCACCCATGACATTTGGTGCCTACATTGTCAAGCACACCACCCATGACATGTGATGTTTCACAGAGACAGTTACTACATTGTCAAGCACACCACCCATGACATGTGATGTTTCACAGAGACAGGCACTACATTGTGAAGCACACCACCCATGACATTTGATGTTTCACAGAGACAGTTACTACACTGTGAAGCACACCACCCATGACATGTGATGTTTCACAGAGACGGGCCCTGAAGCTCCAGCAGCAGAAGCAGAAGGAGGAGCTACAGAGGGCCCATGAAGAAGAAAGACAACTGGAGAAGGAGCAGATGCTGACAGCCAGGGTGGCTTCCCCTGAAACGTAGAGCTCTCTTGTTGCGTCAGTGTAGACAGAGAGTTGAGGTGCTCTGGACCTGGGCACTTTGTGTGTGTGTGAGTGCGCACGTTGGTCAGGGAGTTTTGTGCACTGGTGATTGGGATGAGTGGTGTGTCTGTCATCATGACATGCTGTTGGAGAACGTGCCTGGAGCTGTGTGTGTGTGTGTGTGTGTGTGTATCTAAGGTGTCTGCAGTGGTTTGTGTGTTGGAAAAAGTGCAATAAACTTCAGAGATCAAGGACCATTCTGGTGGCGTTGTGCTCTTTCAGGGTACAGCAGCCTGAATTTCTCACAGAGAAATCTGTTGTGTTAAAAGAGTAATACAATACAATAAACTTGACACAGACTTTTTATGTGGGCTGTGTCAGCTGATGAAGACAGGTTGAGACATAAAGAGTTAGAAAGAAAGAAAGAAAGAAAAAAACACACTTTGCAGATGTCTGTGATTTCCATTGTATTCATTACATGGATACATGTTACCATGGCAATCTGTTCATACACACATGGATGTGTTATTTATATATATATATATATATATATGTTCATGTATACATACACAAACATATGTACAAGAAGTATACACATATAACTCCTAAACTAGCATGCATTGAAAACAAACACATGTTCAGTTTCTACAGAAACATACGCGAAAAGAACCACCCAAAAAACATGTTCAACTCTTGTACAAACATGTGTTCATAACACACCATGTTCAATGCCTTCACAAACATGTTCAAAACATACTAGTGTCCAATTCTTACACAAAGGATGTGTTCAAAACACACTCAAGTTTAAAACATACACATGTTCAATGCCTTCAAAATACACACACGTTCAAAACATACACAAGTTCAATGCCTTCACAAAACATGTTCAAAACATACACAAGTTCAAAACATACCAGTGTCCAATTCTTACATAAAGGATGTCTTCAAATCATACACATGTTCAAAGCCTCCACAAACATGTGTTCAAAACAGAGACACTTTGTTCTCAATCATGACTATGTTCAAAGTGGAATCCAGTATCAGTGTGAAATAAACCTGGGTGATCACCTGAAACAGTTGACGTCCAACAGTGTTTCTCAGTGCAACCAGTACCACCATGCCCACAGGTGTGACCACACCAAATTCATTGCCTTTTTCAGACCTCACTCAACATGTTCCATACCAAACACAAAATCAAACTGAATATAAAAAGCATTGAAAACAACGACAAAAAAACGTTTTCTATACTGCTGACAAAAGTCATTTGGATGAGACGATAAACTGAGGTCGCCTGTGCAGCATGCACTTAGCACATGTAAAATAACCCATGACAACAAAGGGGTTGTCTGTGGCAAAATTCTGTAAAAAAAAAAAAAAAAAAAAAATCCACTTCGATAGGAAAAACAAATAAAACTGCACGCAGGAAAAAATACAAAAAAAATGGGTGGTGCTGTAGCGTAGCAACACGCTCTCCCTGGGGAGAGCAGCCTGAATTTCACACAGAGAAATCTGTTGTGATAAAAAAGAGAAATACAAATACAGAAGAGATAAGTGTGTATCAAAAATAATGTTTTCATCACTCTATTGTTTGTTTTTAAAATGCACTGAGCTCACTGTTTGTTTTTAAAATGCACTGAGCTCACTGTTTGTTTTTAAAATGCATTGAGCTCAGTGTTGAAATTATACTTGTCAGTGGTTTGGATGATAATTCCAAGACTTCCTCCAGTCCTGGAAATGGTTGTGTCATTGTTCCAACACTTTCTCCAGTCCTGGAAACGGTTGTGTCATTGTTCCAACACTTCCTCCAGTCCTGGAAATGGTTGTGTCATTGTTCCAACACTTTCTCCAGTCCTGGAAACGGTTGTGTCATTGTTCCAAGACTTCCTCCAGTCCTGGAAATGGTTGTGTCATTGTTCCAACACTTTCTCCAGTCCTGGAAACGGTTGTGTCATTGTTCCAACACTTTCTCAGTCCTGGAAATGGTTGTGTCATTGTTCCAACACTTTCTCAGTCCTGGAAATGGTTGTGTCATTGTTCCAACACTTTCCCAGAAAAAAAAAAAAAAAAAAAACTTCAAAAGATTTTCTTTCACCCAGCACACCTACAACAAGACCCAGCACCGTTCACATTCATCACACTGGAAATTCGTTGTGCATCCACAGGCTCCTCACCACACACACTATCTCAGCCCTCAGCCATACCCAGTGCTCACAAAACAGGACACAGGCTCCTCACCAAACACACTATCTCATTCTCACAACACATACACACTGTTTCCAACACACACACACACTGTCACCAACACATACACACTGTTTCCAACACACACACACACACACACACTGTCACCAACACATACACATTGCCACCAACGCATACATACCGTCACCAACACATACATACTGCCATCAACACACACACCTGTCACCAACACATACACACTGTTCCCAACACACACACACTGTTACCAACACATACATACTGCCATCAACACATACACACTGCCACAAACACACACACCTGTCACCAACACATGCACACTGTCACCAACACATACACACTGCCACAAACACACTCACCTGTCACGCGGCAGGTGTTTAACTTCCCCAGACACTGACAAAAACTTGTCATTCAAATTTCAAGGACCGCCCATGGCACCCTCCTTCAATACAAATCCTGAACTTTTAAGACTTTTCAAAGTAGGTTGTCACTGAATTTTTGAGCAGAAAAGTTGGCTACAGCTGTCGAGCTTTGTAACCATGTGAAAAACTGTCCTTTCAACATGACCCCTCCATAATGACTGTGGCGGTGAGCTGTCTCATCCACTGGTGTCAATGTTGCGGCAAAAGAGTTAAAACAATTTTTCAAGACTAAAAATGTTCAGTCATCAGAAATATACAAACTAAAACATCCTTCAGAAGCCACTCATTCATCCAACTTTTTTCTTCTTTTTTTTTGTTGATGACTGTGAGAACTTTTTTTTTCCAAGTATGACAGTTGGTTGCGCCCAAATATGACCATCAGAACATCAGAGGAGGCAACTGCTGTCCATACTACCAGTAATACTATCTAGGCTGGAATTTAATTACAGTGGAGAGTGTTTTGCCCAAGTTACATCCACACTCGCTGGGCCAAGAGGACTTCAGGACAGTCAGCGATGGGATGGTTCCCAAAGGCCAAGTAGCCCACAAAGGCTGCAGCACTAAGAGCCAGTACAATTGTGCATCCAAATTTGAGTCATAGTCCTTCACAAAAGACTAAGCTGTAAATGAATTCCCACTGCTGTGGAGAAACCGTTTATCATTCAGCTGTGACTGCTGTTGGCCCAACTTACGTCAATCTGATACAAGCTGGGTGTTGATCCTACACATAACAACAGACACACAAAGGACAAAGAGGGCAACAGAACACAGCACGGGGTCTTTCAAAGACACAGCCACTGAAAAACAACAGAACACAGCATGGGGTCTTTCAAAGACACAGCCACTGAAAAACAACAGAACACAGCATGGGGTCTTTCAAAGACACACACGCTGTGTTCAGCGCTTGACGTTTAGTTCATCTGAGGAGCGAACTTGACCCTGCATTCAACTCAGGAGGGAAAAGCGCCGCCTAAAAATAACACGCTACCGCCGGAAGGGTTGGAGCTTTAACTTGGAAGAACTGAGAGCACAAAACGCTACGACTTCTCTTTCACGTTGCGCCTCCAGCCGTTATCAGCTGTTGGGAGGGAGAAAGACCAGTGTGCTGTTCCGCGCGATGGCAGCGGCCACAGGGAGAAAACAACACCTCTTCGTTAACTTTTGATAACACGTTGCTTGTCAACGCAATCGCTTAATAAATAGTATGGTTTGAAAGAGCACAGTCTTAGCTTTAAAACGATAGGAAACTCAAATGTGAACATCCGATTATTTTTCTCAGGATAACTGTTTGAAAAAAGCAGGTATGCTTACCACCAGTTTGGTAACATGCATTTTGACACATTTTTAACACACTGAATCTAATCTCACATATTTCGCTCAACACAGACAATACATTCCATGCACAGCATTACACATCAGCATGCCTCTCACTAACCTGTGTTGATGGCTGGAAATTCTGAAGGAAGCTGTGGCGTGTTAAAGATCACAACTGTTTTGCAGCTTGTACAAGTACTCCACAGGCACACTGATTCAGTCATTCACGCACATTGAAGAAAACCACAGCCACGTGTATGGGGTGTGGATGGCAGTTTGTTCTGGCGGTTTGTAAGAAAAATTTCTGCTGGTTTGTGTGTGTGTGTGTGTGTGTGTGTGTGTGTTAAATCTAGAACTGTTAAAATGGTAGTCTTCATCACACAGTCATTGGCAGAGAATATGTGTGCAAGACAGACAGAGGAATAAGAGGAAAGAAACAAAGAAGTGCAAAAAGAAAGAAAATGTCAGAGAGGGGGGCGAGCAGAGAGATGAAAGAAAAAAAGAGTGAGAAAGAGAAAGAAGAAAACATAAATAAGAGATGAAACAGGAAGAATGGGTGATGAGAGAGATTAATGAAAGTAAGAAGGGCGTGGGAAGAGAAAGGGGTGGGGGTGAAGGGGTGAGAGAAACAGGAAGAACAAATGAAAGAAATAGGAAAGATAAACAGAAAGGATGACAGAGAGAGAGAGAGAATAAACAGAAACAAAGAACAACAGGAGATGGGAGGTGAAAAAGAAACAGTGAAATAAAATAAAAAAAAGAAGAGAGAATGAGATGGAAGAAAACAGGATGAAAGAAAGAAAGAAAGGGATGAAGGAGAGAAAGAGAAGGAAGGAAACAGCATGAAAGAAAGAGAGGGAAGAAAACAGAAAGAAAGAGAGGGGAGAAAGCAGCACTGACGAAAGAAAGAGAGAGAAGGAAACAGAACGAAAGAAAGGAAGGGATGAAGGAGAAGGAGAGAAAGAGAGGGAAAGAAACAGCACGAAAGAAAGGAAGGGATGAAGGAGAGAAAGAGAGGGAAAGAAACAGCACGAAAGAAAGACAGGGAAGAAAACAGAATGAAAGAAAGGAATGGAAGAAAGAAATGTGAGAGAACAGAATGTGAAGGAAAACCAAACTCACGGTACTTCTGCTATGAAAAAAACCACACCACCGCCAGTCACAATTGTCACCACAGTTCTCTCAAGTAAATGCTGCTATCTTAAAAAATATTTACCAGCCAAGGAAAGTACTACCACCATCAAAAAGATAAGTGTCCGCTCTTTCCAATGGTGCAAAACATTAATGCCGCAGAAATAGGAGTATGCTCACAAGCCCGCTCAAAAGAGGCGCGCAAATTGCCACGCTTTAATAGAAGACAAAGAAGGGTCAGTGACGGGTTAGCAGGCACAGCAGCTGGTACTTATCAGTGCAGTGTCTGGCACTATCAGGCCTGTTAGGGGGATCTCGCAGTCAGCTAAGTGTGTGGTTCTGCTTATAGCCTAGACAGCAGTGCACAGCCACTGACAAACAACAGAACACAGCATGACACAGCCACTGAAAAACAACAGAACACAGCATGGGGTCTTTCAAAGACACAGCCACTGACAAACAATGCCACACCTGTCTCTTCACCCCAACCAACCATCTAGTGAAGAAAAACACTCAACAATCATACCAACAAAAAAAAATACCAAAAAAGACCCAACCCCTTGCCAAGAGCTTTTTCATGTTGAATTAAAAGCTCATGAGACAAGAACTGACCAATCACCTTGTCTGACCCTCAGGTAAGGCGCATGGTTCCCGAAAGGCAGCAAGGTCACAGAAGAGTCATGGAAGGTCACAGAGGAACAGAACTATTGCTGTATGGTCTGAATCAAAGGTCACACAGCTGGCAAATAATATCTGAAAAAAAGACAAGAAACGGCTGCACACAGAAAGCGAGCCGTTTGACAAAACGTGTGACACACATTTTCACGGCGGCCGCCCCATCATGTTCAGCCACAGAGAAGGTGAAGGTCGTCCGTCTGGAAGAGGGGAAGGTGAAGGTTGTCCTTCACGACACAGGGAAGGTCGTCCATCAGAAGGTGAAGGTTGTCCATTAGGACACCGGGAAGGTGAAGGTCATCCGTCAGGACACAGGGAAGGTCGTCCGTCAGGACACAGGCGCGTCCAGCGGCTTGCGTGCGACGAAGAAGACACAGCGATACTCATAGTGCAGCATGGACTGGGGATTCTGGGTGTACGTGCACGGCACGTTTTCCTTCTCCTCCTGTCACACACACACACACACACGCACACACACACACACACACACACACACACGCATGCACATGCACACACACATACACACTGGTCATTTAGATCCTTTTCAGTTTGCCTATAAAACTAACTGAAGGTGCCTGCCTCTCTTACTCTTTAACATGGTCTCTCAGCACCGTCAAGATTCAAACTCAAAGGCCTGTGTAAGGATTTTATTTGCAGATTTCTCTGGCCCTTTTAACACCATTCAACCCCATGTGTTTCTCCAACGCTTGATAGGAATGAATGTAAATTCTGATGTTGTTCTCTGCATTCATGATTTTTTTAGAGGACAGACCACAGCGTGTTACTGTTAACGGCTGCCTGTCGGATGAGATTGTGTTCAGTACAGGGACTTCACAGGTCTGATTGTGTTCAGTACAGGGACTTCACAGGTCTATGTCCTGTCTTCAACACTGTTTCACATCTTCACTCATCATACAAGAGGTCAATGTTTCCATCTCTTTTTAAATCTGCAGACGATATGGCTCTGGTGGGACTTTTAAATGAGGACTCTTAAGCTACATATTTTACACAGATTTCTATTCTTAATGGATGGTGTAAAGATAGCTATTTAGAAATGAATGTAGATAAGACAAAAGAATTTGAAGTTGATGGAAGAAAGACAGATAACAGTTTTGTTCCTGTGACATTAAACAATGATAATGTCAAAGTTGCGTCATGTTTTAAATATCTTGGTACAGTAGCTCACAACGAGCTTTCTTTTACTGAACACACAGGTATGATTGTCAAAGAGGCACATCAATGTTTTTACCTGCTGAGGAAGCTTGGATCATTTAACATTAGTCAAAATATACTGCAGAATGCAATTAGAAGTCTTTTTGAAAAGTACTGTATATTATTCTTTTGTTCTTTGGAATGGAAATCTTTTGTATGAAAAACAGAGAACGGCTAGCTCGTATTATGAACATTGCTGGCAAAATTACTGGCACAAGGTAACTCTCCATGGGTGATCTATACCATCAAACAGTGAACAACACAACTCTCCATGACTGATCTATACCATCAAACAGTGAACAACACAACTCTCCATGACTGATCTATACCATCAAACAGTGAACAACACAACTCTCCATGGTTGATCTATACCATCAAACAGTGAACATCACAACTCTCCATGACTGATCTATACCATCAAACAGTGAACAACACAACACAACTCTCCATGACTGATCTATACCATCAAACAGTGAACAACACAACTCTCCATGACTGATCTATACCATCAAACAGTGAACAACACAACTCTCCATGACTGATCTATACCATCAAACAGTGAACATCACAACTCTCCATGACTGATCTATACCATCAAACAGTGAACAACACAACTCTCCATGACTGATCTATACCATCAAACAGTGAACAACACAACTCTCCATGACTGATCTATACCATCAAACAGTGAACATCACAACACAACTCTCCATGACTGATCTATACCATCAAACAGTGAACAACACAACACAACTCTCCATGACTGATCTATACCATCAAACAGTGAACAACACAACTCTCCATGACTGATCTATACCATCAAACAGTGAACATCACAACACAACTCTCCATGACTGATCTATACCATCAAACAGTGAACAACACAACACAACTCTCCATGACTGATCTATACCATCAAACAGTGAACAACACAACACAACTCTCCATGACTGATCTATACCATCAAACAGTGAACATCACAACTCTCCATGACTGATCTATACCATCAAACAGTGAACAACACAACACAACTCTCCATGACTGATCTATACCATCAAACAGTGAACAACACAACTCTCCATGACTGATCTATACCATCAAACAGTGAACATCACAACACAACTCTCCATGACTGATCTATACCATCAAACAGTGAACAACACAACTCTCTATGACTGATCTATACCATCAAACAGTGAACAACACAACACAACTCTCCATGACTGATCTATACCATCAAACAGTGAACAACACAACTCTCCATGACTGATCTATACCATCAAACAGTGAACAACACAACTCTCCATGACTGATCTATACCATCAAACAGTGAACATCACAACTCTCCATGACTGATCTATACCATCAAACAGTGAACAACACAACTCTCCATGACTGATCTATACCATCAAACAGTGAACAACACAACTCTCCATGACTGATCTATACCATCAAACAGTGAACATCACAACACAACTCTCCATGACTGATCTATACCATCAAACAGTGAACAACACAACTCTCCATGACTGATCTATACCATCAAATAGTGAACATCACAACTCTCCATGACTGATCTATACCATCAAACAGTGAACAACACAACTCTCCATGACTGATCTATACCATCAAACAGTGAACATCACAACTCTCCATGACTGATCTATACCATCAAACAGTGAACAACACAACTCTCCATGACTGATCTATACCATCAAACAGTGAACAACACAACTCTCCATGACTGATCTATACCATCAAACAGTGAACATCACAACACAACTCTCCATGACTGATCTATACCATCAAACAGTGAACAACACAACTCTCCATGACTGATCTATACCATCAAACAGTGAACAACACAACACAACTCTCCATGACTGATCTATACCATCAAACAGTGAACAACACAACTCTCCATGACTGATCTATACCATCAAACAGTGAACAACACAACACAACTCTCCATGACTGATCTATACCATCAAACAGTGAACAACACAACTCTCCACAACTGATCATGTCACCAACATTCACACAACAATCAGTAACAGTACAGCAATTACCTCAATATCAAAGCCAACTTTTTTGATGACGCTGCGCAGGTCTTCATAGCTGATTTCTATGGAGCTCTCCCCAGGCACGTCAGAGTAGTGGTATAACAAAGGGCCTACACACATCACACACACATCACACACACATCACACACACACACATCACACACACACACATCACACACAACATACATACACACAATACACACATCACACACACACGCACACACATCATACACACAGACACACACACACACACATCACACACATCACACACACACACATCACACACAACACACATACACACAATACACACATCACACACACACACACACACACACACACATACACACACACACACACACACACACACATCACACACACACAATTCAAGATCTGATTTCCTTTTACCCCTTTAGTTAGGGGCATGGAGGATTACAAAAGAACAAAATAAAAACTGAAAGCAACTAATAACTGACTATATCTACAACACTCACACAGCAGATACAAGGTAAAATTCTCAAATTCACCAAAACAATCTGTAAAATTGCTTAGGATTAACTTCTAACCAAAACAAGTGACCTGTTATTTCAAAATACTTAAACATTCTGCAGTCTTCATAAATTTTGAAATAGCCAGCAAAAAAGAAAGAAAAAAAAAAGGTTTTGCTGATTTTGAAGACATCGTTCTACAAAAATCAGAACCTGACCTGACACTGTAGAATCAATTCATGTCAATGAGGACATTCCAAAATGAAATGAAATTCTTCTCCATGCGCTGACAAGTTACATTTATAATAATCTTTCATCTTGTGGTATATCATGGTAATGTCCATTTTTAACTGGTAGCTATGAGGTTTGTTTAACATCTCTCTGAATCATCCAAGTTATGCATGCGTGTGAATCACTGGTATAATCTATGAGGTTTGTTTTACATCTCTCTGAATCATCCAAGTTATGCATGCATGTGAATCACTGGTATAATCTATGAGGTTTGTTTTACATCTCTCTGAATCATCCAAGTTATGCATGCATGTGAATCACTGGTGTAATCTATGAGGTTTGTTTTACATCTCTCTGAATCATCCAAGTTATGCATGCATGTGAATCACTGGTGTAATCTATGAGGTTTGTTTTACGTCTACCTGAACCATCCAAGTTATGCATGCGTGGTGTGGTGTAAGCACTTTTATTTGTTTCTTAGTCTTAACAAGATTCAGTGTTGTATGAACACTTATTATTTTATCATTTTATTATCATTATTATTATTATGATTACAATTATGATTATTATTATCATCACCATCATTATCATTATTTTAATTCATACTTATTATTTCCATCATTGTTGTCATGATTGTTATAATCATCATCATTATCATTATTTACACAAAAAAAGTTACTATTATCATCATCATCGTCATCATCATTATTAGTACTAATATTGTATTTGTATTAGTATTAGTATTGGTATTATCACTCTCACCAGACACACACCACACAACCAATGTATTGCTGCCATACTTATATAGCTACAATCTCACCAAACACACCACACAACCAACCAATGTATTGCTGCCCTACTTATGTAGCTACACTCTCACTAAACAGACACAACACAACCAATCAATGCACTGCTGTCATACTTATATAGCTACACCTCACCAAACTGACACCACACAACCAATCAATGCACTGCTGTCATACTTATATAGCTACACCTCACCAAACTGACACCACACAACCAATCAATGCACTGCTGTCAAACTTATATAGCTACACCTCACCAAACTGACACCACACAACCAATCAATGCACTGCTGTCAAACTTATATAGCTACACCTCACCAAACTGACACCACACAACCAATCAATGCACTGCTGTCAAACTTATATAGCTACACCTCACCAAACTGACACCACACAACCAATCAATGCAATGCTGTCAAACTTATATAGCTACACTCTCACTAAACAGACACCACACAACCAATCAATGCACTGCTGTCAAACTTATATAGCTACACCTCACCAAGCTGACACCACACAACCAATCAATGCACTGCTGTCAAACTTATATAGCTACACCTCACCAAACTGACACCACACAACCAATCAATGCACTGCTGTCAAACTTATATAGCTACACCTCACCAAACTGACACCACACAACCAATCAATGCACTGCTGTCAAACTTATATAGCTACACCTCACCAAGCTGACACCAACCAATCAATGCACTGCTGTCAAACTTATATAGCTACACCTCACCAAACTGACACCACACAACCAATCAATGCACTGCTGTCAAACTTATATAGCTACACCTCACCAAACTGACACCACACAACCAATCAATGCACTGCTGTCAAACTTATATAGCTACACCTCACCAAACTGACACCACACAACCAATCAATGCACTGCTGTCAAACTTATATAGCTACACCTCACCAAGCTGACACCACACAACCAATCAATGCACTGCTGTCAAACTTATAGCTACACCTCACCAAACTGACACCACACAACCAATCAATGCACTGCTGTCAAACTTATATAGCTACACCTCACCAAACTGACACCACACAACCAATCAATGCACTGCTGTCAAACTTATATAGCTACACCTCACCAAACTGACACCACACAACCAATCAATGCACTGCTGTCAAACTTATATAGCTACACCTCACCAAACTGACACCACACAACCAATCAATGCACTGCTGTCAAACTTATATAGCTACACCTCACCAAACTGACACCACACAACCAATCAATGCACTAGCTGTCAAACTTATATAGCTACACCTCACCAAACTGACACCACACAACCAACAATGCACTGCTGTCAAACTTATATAGCTACACCTCACCAAACTGACACCACACAACCAACCAAACTTATATAGCTACACCTCACCAAACTGACACCACACAACCAATCAATGCACTGCTGTCAAACTTATATAGCTACACCTCACCAAACTGACACCACACAACCAATCAATGCACTGCTGTCAAACTTATATAGCTACACCTCACCAAACTGACACCACACAACCAATCAATGCACTGCTGTCAAACTTATATAGCTACACCTCACCAAACTGACACCACACAACCAATCAATGCACTGCTGTCAAACTTATATAGCTACACCTCACCAAACTGACACCACACAACCAATCAATGCACTGCTGTCAAACTTATATAGCTACACCTCACCAAGCTGACACCACACAACCAATCAATGCACTGCTGTCAAACTTATATAGCTACACCTCACCAAGCTGACACCACACAACCAATCAATGCACTGCTGTCAAACTTATATAGCTACACCTCACCAAACTGACACCACACAACCAATCAATGCACTGCTGTCAAACTTATATAGCTACACCTCACCAAACTGACACCACACAACCAATCAATGCACTGCTGTCAAACTTATATAGCTACACCTCACCAAACTGACACCACACAACCAATCAATGCACTGCTGTCAAACTTATATAGCTACACCTCACCAAACTGACACCACACAACCAATCAATGCACTGCTGTCAAACTTATATAGCTACACCTCACCAAACTGACACCACACAACCAATCAATGCACTGCTGTCAAACTTATATAGCTACACCTCACCAAACTGACACCACACAACCAATCAATGCACTGCTGTCAAACTAACAACTGGCACTGACCCAAATTGATCCAGTACCCCCCCGGTTTGAGAATCTTCCAAACGGTCTCTATGTAGCTGACCACGCTGTGAGCAGTGTCCAGGAAAAACACCATGGACACACAGTCCCACACACCTGTAACACAGGAAGAACACCATGGACACACAATCCCACACACCTGTAACACAGGTAGAACACCATGGACACACTCCCACACACCTGTAACACAGGAAAAACACCATGGACACACAATCCCACACACCTGTAACACAGGAAAAACACCATGGACACAATCCCACACACCTGTAACACAGGAAGAACACCATGGACACACAATCCCACACACCTGTAACACAGGAAAAACACCATGGACACACAATCCCACACACCTGTAACACAGGAAGAACACCATGGACACACAATCCCACACACCTGTAACACAGGAAGAACACCATGGACACAATCCCACACACCTGTAACACAGGAAGAACACCATGGACACACAGTCCCACACACCTGTAACACAGGAAAAACACCATGGACACACAGTCCCACACACCTGTAACACAGGAAAAACACCATGGACACACAATCCCACACACCTGTAACACACATGTATGAAGGAATCATGACTGACGGACTTACTGAATACATGAATTAATCGAATGAACAACTGACTGGCTAACTGAATGACTGACTAACTGAATGATTGACACACCTGTAAAACACAGGAAAAACGCCATGAAAACACATCTGTAACACAAAGGAAAAACGCCATGAACACACACATGTAACAGGAAAAATGCCATAAACACACACATGTAACACACAGGATAAACAACATGAACACACACCTGTAACACACAGGATAAACAACATGAACACACACCTGTAACACACAGGATAAACAACATGAACACACACCTGTAACACACAGGATAAACACCATAAACGCCATGAAAATACATCTGTAACACACAGGAAAAGTGCTATGAAAATACATCTGTAACACACAGGATAAATGCCATGAAAATACATCTGTAACACACAGGAAAAACGCCTAACCTAACAGGGTGTACAGGGATTGGAACTGAGGAAAGTGGGAGAGAGACAGCAGCGTTGTGACCACGGGGCCCAGCCCTCACCTAACAGGGTGTACAGGGATTGGAACTGAGGAAAGTGGGAGAGAGACAGCAGCGTTGTGACCACGGGGCCCAGCCCTCACCTAACAGGGTGTACAGGGATTGGAACTGAGTAAAGTGGGAGGGAGACAGCAGCGCTGTGACCACGGGGCCCAGCCCTCACCTGGCAGGGTGTACAGGGATTGGAACTGAGGAAAGTGGGAGGGAGACAGCAGCGTTGTGACCACGGGGCCCAGCCCTCACCTAACAGGGTGTACAGGGATTGGAACTGAGGAAAGCGGGAGAGAGACAGCAGCGTTGTGACCACGGGGCCCAGCCCTCACCTAACAGGGTGTACAGGGATTGGAACTGAGGAAAGCGGGAGGGAGACAGCAGCGCTGTGACCACGGGGACCAGCCCTCACCTGGCAGGGTGTACACCTCCAGGAAGTCTCCAGCGGCCATGGAGAAGTTGACACCTTCTGGGAGGTCGGAGGGGTCGATGTCGGGGAAGGTGATGGGGGAGGTCTGGTGTCCTGTGCGCAGGTTGTTGCTCCACTGGTGAACCCAGGGGTACAGCCGCAGGCTGTGGGGGTTGCGACACCTGGGACACACAGCACACACCTCTTCACACCTACCTCTTCACACCTGGGGCAACAACACACCTCTTCACACCTGGGGCAACAACACACCTCTTCACACCTACCTCTTCACACCTGGGGCAACAACACACCTCTTCACACCTACCTCTTCACACCTGGGACACACAGCACACACCTCTTCACACCTACCTCTTCACACCTGGGGCAACAACACACCTCTTCACACCTACCTCTTCACACCTGGGACAACAACACACCTCTTCACACCTGGGACACACAGCACACACCTCTTCACACCTGGGGCAACAACACACCTCTTCACACCTGGGACAACAACACACCTCTTCACACCTGGGGCAACAACACACCTCTTCACACCTGGGGCAACAACACACCTCTTCACACCTGGGGCAACAACACACCTCTTCACACCTACCTCTTCACACATGGGACACACAGCACACACCTCTTCACACCTACCTCTTCACACCTGGGACACACAGCACACACCTCTTCACACCTACCTCTTCACACCTGGGACAACAACACACCTCTTCACACCTACCTCTTCACACCTGGGACAACAACACACCTCTTCACACATGGGACACACAGCACACACCTCTTCACACCTACCTCTTCACACCTGGGGCAACAACACACCTCTTCACACATGGGACACACAGCACACACCTCTTCACACCTGGGGCAACAACACACCTCTTCACACCTGGGGCAACAACACACAACACACACCTCTTCACACCTGGGGCAACAACACACCTGATCACACCTGGGGCAACAACACACAACACACACCTCTTCACACCTGGGGCAAAAACATACCTCTTCACACCTGGGGCAACAACACACCTCTTCACACCTGGGGCAACAACACACAACACACACCTCTTCACACCTGGGGCAACAACATACCTCTTCACACCTGGGGCAACAACACACCTCTTCACACCTGGGGCAACAACACACCTGATCACACCTGGGGCAACAACACACCTCTTCACACCTGGGGCAACAACACACCTCTTCACACCTGGGGCAACAACACACCTCTTCACACCTGGGGCAACAACACACCTCTTCACACCTGGGGCAACAACATACCTCTTCACACCTGGGGCAACAACACACCTCTTCACACCTGGGGCAACAACATACCTCTTCACACCTGGGGCAACAACACACCTCTTCACACCTGGGGCAACAACATACCTCTTCACACCTGGGGCAACAACACACCTCTTCACACCTGGGGCAACAACATACCTCTTCACACCTGGGGCAACAACACACCTCTTCACACCTGGGGCAACAACACACCTGATCACACCTGGGGCATCAACACACCTCTTCACACCTGGGGCATCAACACACCTGATCACACCTGGGGCAACAACACACCTGATCACACCTGGGGCAACATCACACCTCTTCACACCTGGGGCAACAACACACCTGATCACACCTGGGGCAACATCACACCTCTTCACACCTGGGGCAACAACACACCTGATCACACCTGGGGCAACAACACACCTCTTCACACCTGGGGCAACAACACACCTGATCACACCTGGGGCAACAACACACCTGATCACACCTGGGGCAACAACACACCTCTTCACACCTGGGGCAACAACACACCTCTTCACACCTGGGGCAACAACACACCTCTTCACACCTGGGGCAACAACACACCTGATCACACCTGGGGCAACAACACACCTGATCACACCTGGGGCATCAACACACCTGTTCACACCCGGGACAACACAAAGCACACGCATGCTGACCATTTGTAAGGAGTTGGAAGCATCACTGGTGAAGCCACAATTGTGCAAAATCTCTGCACCAAAGTCGGTGCAGGTATATATATATATATATATAAATTCCCTTCCTGTCTTAAAAACTGGAATACATGAACCTGCAACAATTTTTACCGTCCCTAACACAGATACACACCAATATTTGCCGTTCCTAACACCAACACACACCAATATTTGCCGTTCCTAACACCAACACACACCAATATTTGCCGTTCCTAACACCAACACACACCAATATCTGCCGTTCCTAACACCAACACACACCAATATTTGCCTTTTCTACTTGAGAAAGGGAGCATTAAGAGGGAGTGTTGGTTGGTACCAAAGACCAACAGGCAGCTTGTACTGTGACATCTCCAAAATAAAATGCTGTTTAAACCAGCAGAAGACAAAGGAACTGACAGATATAAGATGGGACAGACAGAGAGGGTGTGGAAGAAAGGGGGATGGGGGGAGGGGGGGAGGGAGAGGAGACAATGACATGAGGAACCAAAGGTGGCAGAATGGTTAAGACGCATATCTACCAATACAGTGTCCTTGAGGGTCTGGATTCGAGTCCCGCGCCAGACGGGCGCATTAGCCGAGTGGTTAAAGCGTTGGACTGTCAATCTGAGGGTCCCAGGTTCGAATCACGGTGACAGTGCCTGGTGGGTAAAGGGTGGAGATTTTTACGATCTCCCAGGTCAACATATGTGCAGACCTACTAGTGCCTGAAGCCCCTTCATGTGCACATGCATGCAGAAGATTAAGTACGCACGTTAAAGATCCTGTAATTCATGTGAGCGTTCAGTGGGTTATGGAAACAAGAACATACCCAGCATGCACACCCCCAAAAACGGAGTATGGCTGCCTACATGGCGGGGTAAAAACGGTCATACACGTAAAAGCCCACTTGTGTGCAACACGAGTGAACGCAGAAGAAGAAGAAGAGTCCCGCGCCTCGCACTTTCTACCACGTTTGACTGGAAAATCAAACTAAGCGTCTGGTCATTGGGACGAGACGATAAAGTCAAAGCCTGACTTAGCGCGTTGGGCCATGCTGCGGTCAGGCATCTGTCTAGCAGGTGTGGTGTAGCGTTAGGTACGTGTTTTATCTGGATGCAGTGAAGCCTCCTTGAGAAAGTGGAAGTGGAACTGACTTGTTGAGGACGAAGTTGGACGCCAGCAGCATGAAGAGACTCCACTCGTTGCCCTGACAGTTGTAGCCACGCTGGGCAAACTCGTGGGCCAGCCGACCCAACCCTGACCCCGGCACCAGGATGTTGACAGCTTTCGTGTCGCTGGAACACACAACATGCGAGTCTGCATTGGTTAGGGTACACACACACACACACACACACACACAAACATTTACACGCACACACACACAAAGTCACATACACACACACACACACACACACACACAAACATTTGCACACACACACACACACACACACACACACAGTCACATACACACATACATACACATATGCACACACAAACACACACACACATTTGCACACACACACACACACACACATACACATTTAAGAGTACTACACACACACATATGCACACACATACACAGACATAGACACAGACACACACGCACACAGGGAAATGTCCACAGAACTGGTGCCTGAGACAGTGTGAATGTGTGCTTGTTTTTCTGTGTGTATTGCCTCCCCACGTCCGTCACAGCCCCTCACTGCCTTCCTTTGAACCTAACCTCAAGACTTCCCTCTTCCAGCAGCATTTCCTCTTGACCCTCTCTCAGTCATGAAAGCAGTCAGTTCTATGTAGGTATGTATATGTATGTATTGCATGTTTGAGTTTGTATGCGCATATATATATGTTTACTGTGCATGATTGTGAGTTGAGGACTGAGTTTGTTTCATATGTGTGTGTGTGTGGATTGTAAAGCGCTTTGTGCAATGAGGAAAGTGCCGATAAATGTCCAGTTATTATTATTATTATCATTATTACACAACTGACAGGTGCTACAGCCGAGTGGTTAAAGCATTGGACTTTCAATCTGAGGGTCTCAGGTTCGAATCTCGGTAAAAGGCGCCTGGTGGGTAAAAGGTGGAGATTTTTCTGATCTCCCAGGTCAACATAGGTGCAGACCTGCTTGTGCCTGAACCCCCTTCGTGTGTATACGCAAGCAGAAGACCAAATGCGCACGTCAAAGATCCTGTGATCCA
Organism: Babylonia areolata; assembly: GCF_041734735.1. Taxonomy (NCBI): domain Eukaryota; kingdom Metazoa; phylum Mollusca; class Gastropoda; order Neogastropoda; family Buccinidae; genus Babylonia; species Babylonia areolata. The sequence goes on along the minus strand of NC_134910.1, from coordinate 601,422 downwards.
TGTCAGCATTTGGTGGGTTATGGAAACAACAACATACCCAGCATGTACACTCCTGAAAGTGGAGTATGGCTGCCTACATGTCAGGGGTAAAAAAAATGGTCATACACGTAAAAGCCTACTCGCGTACATACAACTGAACATGGGAATTGCAGCCAATGAATGAAGAAGAAGAAGAAGAAGAAGAAGAAGAAGAAGAAGAAGAAGAAGAAGAGGAAGAAGAAGAAGAAGAGGAAGAAGAAGAAGAGGAAGAAGAAGAGGAAGAAGAAGAAGAAGAAGAAGAGGAGGAAGAAGAAGAAGACGAAGAAGAAGAGGAAGAAGAGGAAGAAGAAGTAGTTGACAGACTCACTGGGTGTCTGGAGGGAAGCGTTTCTCCACAGCGGACAGCACAGGCAGGTAGCAGGCATCCCTTTCCGGCTGGCCCGCCTTGCTCCAGTCCCTGTAGAACTGCTTGATGGTTGTCTTCACCTTGTCCATGTCGAACGACGTCGGCATCAGGTGAGGGTCGTCACTGCCCTGTCAACCACCGTCGCAGTTATCGTCATCATCATCATCATCGATAGCATCATATCACCATCATCTGTCAACCACAGTCACAATGATACCATTACCATCATCATCATCAATAGCATCATACTGCCCTGTCAACCACCATCACCGTTACCATCATCATCATCATCATCATCAATAGCATCATACTGCCCTGTCAACCACTGTCACCGTTACCATCATCATCATCAATAGCATCATACTGCCCTGTCAACCACCGTCACATTGACACCATTATCATCGTCATCATCGTCATTGATGGCATCATATCACCATCATCTGTCAACCACGGTCACGCTGACACTGTTATTGTCATCATCACTATCAACATCACACAGACTCACGTTGACGATGGTGTGGTTCTTGTTCTCAAACATGGCCTCTAACCTCCCATCATCACTATCATCATCAGCATCATCATTACTATCAACATCACAGACTCACATTGATAATGGTGTGGTTCTTGTTCTCAAGCATGGCCTCTAACCTCCCATCATCACTATCATCATCAGCATCATCATCACTGTCATCATCACTGTCAACATCACACAGACTCACATTGACGATGGTGTGGTTCTTGTTCTCAAACATGGCCTCTAACCTCCCATCATCACTATCAACATCACACAGACTCACGTTGACGATGGTGTGGTTCATGTTCTCAAACATGGCCTCTAACCTCCCATCATCATTATCATCATCAGCATCCTCATTACTATCAACATCACACAGACTCACGTTGACGATGGTGTGGTTCTTGTTCTCAAACATGGCCTCTAACCTCCCATCATCACTATCAACATCACACAGACTCACGTTGACGATGGTGTGGTTCTTGTTCTCAAACATGGCCTCTAACCTCCCATCATCACTATCAACATCAGCATCATCATCACTGTCATCATCACTGTCAACATCACACAGACTCACGTTGACGATGGTGTGGTTCTTGTTCTCAAACATGGCCTCTAACCTCCCATCATCACTATCATCATCAGCATCATCATTACTGTCATCATCACTATCAACATCACACAGACTCACGTTGACGATGGTGTGGTTCTTGTTCTCAAACATGGCCTCTAACCTCCCATCATCATTATCATCATCAGCATCCTCATTACTGTCATCATCACTATCAACATCACACAGACTCACGTTGACGATGGTGTGGTTCTTGTTCTCAAACATGGCCTCAGCCCCCTGCAGCATCAGCTTGATGATCTCATGGTTGTGGGCCACACAGGTGCGCATGACGTCCAGGTTGTCACGGAAACCAGGCAGGAAGTTCTGGTGGTGCTCTGGCATCTCCAGGTAGTGGTCCTCAGCACTCTGGATCCTCCGCAGACAGTGGGACCTGTGGGACACACAGTGGGACATGTGGTACATACAGTGGGACCCGTGGGGGACACAGTGGGACCTGTGGTACATACAGTGGGACCTGTGGGGGACACAGTGGGACCTGTGGCACAGACAGTGGGACAGACATTAGGACCTGTGGCACAGACATTAGGACCTGTGACACAGACCTTTACTGGCTTTAGCACAGACATTAGGACCTGTGACACAGACATTAGGACCTGTGACACAGACCTTTACTGGCTTTAGCACAGACATTAGGACCTGTGACACAGACCTTTACTGGCTTTAGCACAGACATTAGGACCTGTGACACAGACCTTAACTGGCTTTAGCACAGACATTAGGACCTGTGACACAGACCTTTACTGGCTTTAGCACAGACATTGACACAGACATTAGGATCTGTGACACAGACCTTAACTGGCTTTAGCACAGACATTAGGACCTGTGACACAGACCTTAACTGGCTTTAGCACAGACATTAGGACCTGTGACACAGACATTAGGACCTGTGACACAGACCTTTACTGGCTTTAGCACAGACATTAGGACCTGTGACACAGACCTTAACTGGCTTTAGCACAGACATTAGGACCTGTGACACAGACATTAGGACCTGTGACACAGACCTTTACTGGCTTTAGCACAGACATTAGGACCTGTGACACAGACCTTAACTGGCTTTAGCACAGACATTAGGACCTGTGACACAGACCTTAACTGGCTTTAGCACAGACATTAGGACCTGTGACACAGACCTTAACTGGCTTTAGCACAGACATTAGGACCTGTGACACAGACCTTTACTGGCTTTAGCACAGACATTAGGACCTGTGACACAGACCTTAACTGGCTTTAGCACAGACATTAGGACCTGTGACACAGACCTTTACTGGCTTTAGCACAGACATTAGAACCTGTGACACAGACATTAGGACCTTTGACATAAGACCTTTACTGGCTTTAGCACAGACATTAGGACCTGTGACACAGACACTAGGACATGTGACACAGACCTTTACTGGCTTTAGCACAGACATTAGGACCTGTGACACAGACCTTTACTGGCTTTAGCACAGACATTAGGACCTGTGACACAGACATTAGGACCTGTGACACAGACCTTTACTGGCTTTAGCACAGACATTAGGACCTGTGACACAGACCTTTACTGGCTTTAGCACAGACATTAGGACCTGCGACACAGACCTTTACTGGCTTTAGCACAGACATTAGGACCTGTGACACAGACCTTTACTGGCATTACCAGAGACTTATAGCTTTGATCTGTTGTACAGTATGAGTAAAACACATAGTCAGATATACATGGAATTTTAATTTATCACTGTATATTTCAATCTGTAAATGAAAAAGGTTTACACATTGACAGTATGTGATTTAACATGAAACTAAATAGTAAATTGCTGTTAGAACAAGTTAGAACAGGTTAAAGCCTATTTCAGAGCATTAGTAAACCCTCAAAACCCACTGCAAGATGCAGTGAAGGAACCAAAAGGCAGCTGTCTTGGACACTGAAAATGATGGATGCGATAACCAGAAGACAAAATCCAGCTTGTATGCCAGCTACAGGACCTGAAAGAAACAACAGAATGGGAAGAAAACCTGAACACCTCATACGCCTCTTCAACACAGTCATCTCACTCACTCAACATTTTCCGGAATGGCCAGAGGGCAGAAGTGATGCAGAGATGAAGCTACTTATAGAAGAACATCGTAAAGAAAGATGTGTGTCGTGTAGAGTCTTGATGCCACAGTGACTGTACCACACAAAACATCGTCCAACGCTCAGCAACAAACAGCAGCAGATGTTTTGTAGAGCCACCATCAAGCACTAAAGAATATCAAAACTCCTCTTTATAACAACAGTGGAGTGGAATAATCTATCTGACGACGACATCAAGTCAGCTGGCTTCTGGCAGACAGCCCCGACCCAGCGACACTGGTCCTACCCCCCATCCCCCATCCCGTTGCAGTTATAGTCATTCTTTGGCTCCAGCAATGTATCTATCCAGATCCAAATCATACACTCTGATGGCTCAGTCACCAACGATCAGTCCAGTTCAACAGTCACTGCAAACAAAAGTGAAAAAAAAAATCAGGGGAGAAAATGTCACATGCAAAGTCACAACGTCCAGTCTGACATTGGAAGCTGAAGCTGTGAGCGTGACACATGCTCTCCAATGGCTGTCATCTATTTGTGCGCCTGGAAATCAACATGGCAGGACTCCGACTGACTCCTGCAAAAAATGAAAGCGGAATAGGGAGCCCAGAGTCGGAGTGGCATGAGGCAATGCACAACTTTCAGATTCAAAAGTTGACATAGATGTGCTGCCCTGGACATGAAAGTGTTAAACCAAATTGGTGAGCCAACAGGATTGCTCTGTGTGTGTGTGTGTGTGTGTGTGTGTTGTGTGTTGTGTGTGTGTGTGATGTGGGAGATGGGGAATTCAGTTGTGTGTGTGTGTGTGTGTGTGTGTGTGTGTGTGTGTGTGTGTGTGTGTGTGTGTGTGTGTGACTGTGAGTCAAACTTCTGATGTAGTGTAGCACATACAGATCTTTCTGCATGCTCTGAACAGTGAACTGAAGCATCCTTGAAACTGAAATAAAGTAAATTGCAACCAGCAATATCATGTATTAAGGTAACAGAAAGATCTTGGTTACAATACATTTGAAATACTTTGCTTTTGACTAACACATTAGCTTTTGACTAATAGTAGTACACTGATCATTGAAAATATTGGAATATATCAATAAACTTTTCTCTTTTTTCTGATTCTGCATAGCATTACCCAGATTAATGGTAACATTGCACAGTATCCTTCCCTAAAAACAGTCCGTGGCTACAGAAAAAAATATAAATCAGACTAGAGCAACCAAACTGTTTACAATATAAACACAGTAAACATTAAATTACATCTGTATAAGAGCGCAGGTTAAATTCAAGATAAACCAAGTAACATTGACTCTATCAGTCTGTGGAGAATTTAATGTGGTGATTGAATACAAAGTTTAAGACAATACTAAGGGCACTGAATAACTGATCCCCAAATAAAATATTCATATTTCATAATGCCCAGTTATGTCATGGTAACATGAAGCACAAGATAATAAATTACACAACAACTTTTGAATAAACACACCTGACTTCCCCAAGAGTTGGAAAGCACATTAAAAAATTACTTCTTGAGATATATATAGATATCTAGATATCCAAAGACACAAAGTAAATTTTCTCTTCTTCCACTTGACAACCAACATCAGTATGTTGATGAAAACTGCCGTATTGTGGTAGGTTGTTGTTGGGCGCAATTCAGCTGGGCTACCGAGGGATATGCTAATAACTTATAGGGGAGATGGGGCGCAGTCCACTGTTGTGTTCGCATCTCCAGCTTAGCCAATCCCGCTACACCCGACCGACACAGCCCAAGCCTTCTACGACACTACTTAACAGTAGCACAACGTTCAAAATACTGCGTATCTTAACATCTGGACAATATACTGAACATCTTAACATCAGCAGCACAATCTGTGGGTTTTCATAAGTGGATATTTATAAAACGTTAATTCATAGGCGAATGCAAAGCACACAATAATATTAATAATGTTGGTTCCATTGTCTGTGTTTGCAAGTGTGCGTGCGTGCCCTGCACATCCAGAGTAATCAAAATGGAATTAGAACCGGCCAGTTATCGTGTACCTGTAGCTTCTGAAAGCTTCAACGACTCTCAAGAAGTGTTCATGTTCTTTCTTGTCATAGTCATGCTGTTCAATGGAATCGTCCTGTTTGTTTGAGCTATGGTCTGCTTCACGGTCGGCCATGATGGCTGATGAAGGAAGGTAGAGTATTCTCGTGAAAATACGCCAAAGACCAATTTGAATGCACTCCCTTTGTGGTCTCTCTCTCTCTCTCTCTCTCTCTCTCTCTCTCTCTTTTAATGACTAACATAATCAGATAAAATACACAGAAAAAAGTTCTGGCTCATGTCATCATTCCACTCATACTTAGAAAGACAAAAAATGTTTGTGGTATTGTTCTTTCAGGCAACCGAATATTTCTGTTGACTAATATTTCCATTTCTGCTGGCATTCATCGCGGGTTCGAATCTTGGTAACGGCGCCCAGTGGGTAAAGGGTGGAGATTTCTCCGACTCCCAAATCAGCATATGTGCAGACTTTGGTTATAGTGTCTGAACCCAGTTCGTGTGAATACGTACGCAGATGACCAAATACGCACGTTAAAGATCCTGTAATCCATGTCAGTGTTCGGTGGGTTGAGGAGACATACAAATACCCAGCATACATCAACCACGATAGAATCATTGGCAAGTCGATGATGGTCGTGTAACAGAAAGAAAGAAAGAATTTATGACCACAGTGTGTGTGTGTGTGTGTGTGTGTGTGTGTGTGTGTGTGTGTGTGTGTGTGTGTGTGTGTGTGTGTGTGAGAGAGAGAGAGAGAGAGAGAGAGAGTTCCGGTGTGAGTTGGTGTTTGGAACGGTCAAACTTGTAGGAGTTCCATGTGTTCCAGTTGAAAGTGACAATGGAAATGTTTTTCCTCCAGCAACGGCTTTGATGCAGTAGTTTCTCGCAATTCATGGTTTCAGCCCGGAACATGACATCAGAGTTGACTAGTTGGGAGCGGGAGGAGGGGGAAGACTTTACTGGGGCATGACACAAATTTGGTCGACGTATGCGAGGAATCCACTTACACAAGGTCCAGTTAAGCGAGGAAAATTTACAGAGATAAAGAAGGCGGCTGGTCGGGGCCAAAGAGATGTTTCAACTTACTCGACTGGTCGACTTAAGCGAGGTCGACTTGAGCTGGGACAAATAATTTTTTATACGTAGACGGCTAGACTGAGTGACAGAATGAACTGATGAAACGGGGGAGGGAGGTGAGAGAGAGAGGCTGAGACAGACAGACCGGCAGACAGACAGACAGACAGACAGAACTATCATAAGGGGAAGTTGACAGAAAGATACAGACAGACAGACAGACAGACAGATAGACAGTTAGACAGATACAGGTCTGCAGACCTGCAGACAGACAGACACTGGCAGACACTGAGGCATACAGGCAGACAGACAGGCAGCCGAAGACAGCCTCTGATAGGCAGACAGACAGACAGACAGACAGACAGGCAGGCAGGCAGGCAGATACAGGCCTGCAGACAGACAGACAGGCAGGCAGGCAGGCAGACAGACAGACAAACATACAGGCACACAGACAAACAGACAGACAGACAGACAGACAGACAGACATACAAGAATACAACGTACAGCCATTGGAGTTCAGACAGTCAGTCAGTCAGGACGGGTTTTGTTTCCGCCGAGTCACGTACTGATCTAATCCGCCTCTACCCCGTCCGTCCGGCCTCTTTGCTTGCCTCTTCATCACTACCCTCCTCCACACCCCAACCCCCTTCCTTTTCCTCTTTCCCCCCCGCTGGCCCCGCGCGGGAATCACCCCCACCCCCCACGCCCCCCTCCCCCACCCAGCAAAACAGGTGAGCTTGCAGCGTGTCCGCCAAGCGACGTGAGGGGAGGCAAGCAGGGAGGGTTTATCGGCGCTCCACACAGCGAGTGCTGTCCCGTCCCCCGCTCTCTCGGAGCGACTCGCCAAGTGGTGCCGCCCCCTCACACTGCCGCGCCCTACGTGATTCACTGGCCTGTCACAGGCTGCCGACTGCCAGGCGTCCGCTTCACGGGCCGGGAAGAGGTGGGGGAGGGGGGAGGGCAGTGGGGAGGGCGAGAGGGGGTGAGTAGGGTGTGTGGTGGGGGTGGGGGGTGGGGGGGAGGGAGCAATTGTGGAAGGAGGAGGGAGGGGTTGAGTGGTGGGGGGGAGGAAGAGGGAGAGTGTGGTGGGGGGGGGGAGGGAGAAGAAGAAGATGATGATGCTGGTGATGGTGATGATGATGATGAAGGTGGTGGTGGTTTTGGTGGTGATTATGATGGTGTTGGCGGTGACGCTGCTGCTGCTGCTGATGATGATGATGATGAGTGATAAACTCTAGGGAGAGCTGGACAGTACAAATATACAAGGTCTTCAGAGAAGAAGCCCCCCTCAGTCAAATGTTTCGGCCCTGAACTCCTTACACTCCAAGGGGACCAGGCCACACCCAGGTCGTGACTCCTGGATGCCCTTGTATTGCCGCCTTTTCTTCTCCCCCCCCTCCCCCCCCCCTCCCCCGCCCCCTGGCCCTCAGCACGGAGGTTCGAACCCGCGCCTCCAGGGTGGTCGCCACTTCAGGACTGAGTCACCTTTCTGGCAGACGTTTTAACCACTGAGCCATCGTACGCCTAGTTTGAGTAGGGAACTTATGAAGTTTACTTTCATTCCTCCTATACCAGATCCAGCTGGAACTCTTTTTCTGCTGCAGCCATTGCCTTGAGAGCCCATGTCCTCTCTCTGCCAGAAATCGACAGCTGTTTCATGAGGCTGTAGACAGATGCGCTCACAAACCCTCTAGCACCAATTTCTATGGCGAGGACTTTGGCTTTGAAGCCAGATTCTCTCAGGCTGCTGGCTAGACTAGCATACTTCTCGGTCTTGTAGATGTGGGCTTCCTCTATTCTGCTTTCGTATGGCACAGTGAGCTCAGTCAGAATCGCTTGTTTCGTTGACTTGGAGTGGAGTACTATGTCAGGTCTCGTGCCGCTCTTGCTGATGATTTCCGGGTGTTTCTTCCCCTGTGGTAGGTCAACTGTCCATTCCCAATCTTCGGCACCATCAAGCAGCCCACGTTTCCTTGCTTTGGCGGACGATGGTGATGATGTGATGGCCTAGAGGTAACGCGTCCTCCTAGGAAGCGAGAGAATCTGAGCGCACTGGTTCCAATCACAGGTCAGCCGCCAATAGTTTCTCCCCTTCGACTAGACCTTGAGTGGTGGTGTGAACGCTAGTCATTCGGATGAGACGATAAACCGAGGTCCCGTGTGCAGCATGCGCTTAGCGCACGTAAAAGAACCCACGGCAACAAAAGGGTTGTTCCTGGCTTAATTCAGTTATAAAAAAAAAAATTATAAAAAAAAAAAAAAAAATCCACTTCGACAGGAAAAACAAATAAAAGTGCACGCAGGGAAAAATGGCCTGCTGTTCACAATCCCCATGCCGAGTTCACTGTCAGCAGTTCACAACCTCTAGCTTTGTTCACTTCTCTGTCTTCACTGTCAGCAGTTCACAGCCTTGTTCACTTCCTGTCTTCACTGTCAGCAGTTCACAGCCTTGTTCACTTCCTGTCTTCACTGTCAGCAGTTCACAGCCTGCAGCCTTGTTCACTTCTCTGTCTTCACTGTCAGCAGTTCACAGCCTGTAGCCTTGTTCACTTCCCTGTCTTCACTGTCAGCAGTTCACAGCCTGTAGCCTTGTTCACTTCTCTGTCTTCATTGTCAGCAGTTCACAGCCTGTAGCTTTGTTCACTTCCCTGTCTTCACTGTCAGCAGTTCACAGCCTGTAGCCTTGTTCACTTCTCTGTCTTCACTGTCAGCAGTTCACAGCCTGTAGCATTGTTCACTTCTCTGTCTTCACTGTCAGCAGTTCACAGCCTGTAGCATTGTTCACTTCCCTGTCTTCACTGTCAGCAGTTCACAGCCTGTAGCCTTGTTCACTTCCCTGTCTTCACTGTCAGCAGTTCACAGCCTGTAGCATTGTTCACTTCCCTGTCTTCACTGTCAGCAGTTCACAGCCTGTAGCATTGTTCACTTCCCTGTCTTCATTGTCAGCAGTTCACAGTAGCATTGTTCACTTCCCTGTCTTCACTGTCAGCAGTTCACAGCCTGTAGCATTGTTCACTTCCCTGTCTTCACTGTCAGCAGTTCACAGCCTGTAGCATTGTTCACTTCTCTGTCTTCACTGTCAGCAGTTCACAGCCTGTAGCATTGTTCACTTCCCTGTCTTCATTGTCAGCAGTTCACAGTAGCATTGTTCACTTCCTGCCTTCACTGTCAGCAGTTCACAGCCTGTAGCATTGTTCACTTCCCTGTCTTCACTGTCAGCAGTTCACAGCCTGTAGCATTGTTCACTTCCTGTCTTCACTGTCAGCAGTTCACAGCCTGTAGCTTTGTTCACTTCCCTGTCTTCACTGTCAGCAGTTCACAGCCTGTAGCATTGTTCACTTCCTGTCTTCACTGTCAGCAGTTCACAGCCTGTAGCCTTGTTCACTTCCTGTCTTCACTGTCAGCAGTTCACAGCCTGTAGCCTTGTTCACTTCCCTGTCTTCATTGTCAGCAGTTCACAGCCTGCAGCCTTGTTCCTCATTTCCATGGCAACTGGTGCTTAATACCTTGCGGTAACACCTCATTTCCATGGCAACTGATGCTTAATACCTTGCGGTAACACCTCATTTCCATGGCAACTGATGCTTAATACCTTGCGGTAACACCTCATTTCCATGGCAACTGATGCTTAATAGTTTGCGGTAACACCTCATTTCCATGGCAACTGGTGCTGAATACCTTGCGGTAACACCTCATTTCCATGGCAACTGGTGCTGAATACCTTGCGGTAACACCTCATTTCCATGGCAACTGGTGCTTAATACCTTGCGGTAACACCTCATTTCCATGGCAACTGGTGCTGAATACCTTGCGGTAACACCTCATTTCCATGGCAACTGGTGCTGAATACCTTGCGGTAACACCTCATTTCCATGGCAACTGGTGCTGAATACCTTGCAGTAACACCTCATTCCCCCTTCTCTCCACCCGAGAACACCGCTGTATGTGAGAGTGTTCTCCAAACATGCAGCACCAGACGAACAGTCCATGTTCATTTCCGACCTCAGCGCCGACAAACTAACAAAAAATCTATATGCACCTACCACATAGACTCCGACCCTTTCAGCTTTTGCCGCGATCTGAGAAACGTGTGTTTGGGGACTGAATGAAGATTTCGGTCCTTTCTCTTTCTAGTCCCCCCCCCCCCCCCTCTGTCTCCCCCCCCCCCCCACCCCCCCCCCCATCAACCACCGCCTCCCCAGGGGAAACCACTCTTGAGGCTGCTGAGAGTGGGTCACTTTACCATTGGTCCTGAAGGTCGCAGGTTGGTGACTGTGTGTGTGTGTGTGTGTGTGTGTGTGTGTGTGACCGAAGGTTGGTGGCAGTGTGTGAGCGTGAGTGTGATGTGATCTCTGTACGACGGAGCTCAGAGAGCGCGAGGCTTGTGACCTCACTGCATGTAGGTTCAGCTGCTCCCTGTCGTCCGGTGAGCCAAACCAATGTGCCACGAGGTATGTGGGAAATGTTCTGCAGAGCTCAGTAAATGTTGTACTGCTGTTCGGCTACTTAAACGTTCTATATCGATGTGTACATATTTCATAACTGTTCTATATCATTGCATAAAACGTTCTGTCGTGGTGTGCAATTATAATGATGTATTAAAGGTGTATAAGTGTTCTGTAGTGGTGCATTATGCATTGGTGTACAAATAGTTGTGTTGTGATGTATAAACGCTGTACAAATAGTTGTGTGGTGATGTATAAACGCTGTACAAATAG
>NC_134910.1:575000-582500 GCF_041734735.1 Babylonia areolata | reverse complement strand
ACACACAACACACGAGTTATAAACACCACAGACACACAACACACGAGTTATAAACACCACAGACACACAACACATCAGTTATAAACACCACAGACACACAACACACGAGTTATAAACACCACAGACACACAACACATCAGTTATAAACACCTCAGACACAAAACACATCAGTTATAAACACCACAGACACACAACACATCAGTTATAAACACCTCAGACACACAACACATCAGTTATAAACACCTCAGACACACAACACAGGAGTTATAAACACCACAGACACACAACACACGAGTTATAAACATCACAGACACACAACACACGAGTTAAAAGACGTGGACATCGGTGTCCAGCAGACGAACGAAGATATTTAGCTGTAAACACCCCGTCACTCCCTCTCCCCTCCCCCACCCCCCTCCCTTTTCCTTGCAGCCAACAGCTGGGGTCAGGCCGTGAACGGCACGTCGTGTGTGGGATGCGGGGAGCAGGAACAGTTCTTCGCCTGTTCTGACGTCGTCATTGGGCCCAGGGCTCGTCAGGACCACCCTGCTCCTCCAGGACACCCCCGCTATCCTGACCGCCACTATCCTGACGTCTATCCTGACGTGTATCCTGATGTCTATCCTGACGTGTATCCGGACCACTATCCCGATCCCTATCCGGATGCAGCCATCCCCCGCACTCCTGTGACGACCTATGACCCCCTTCCTCACCCTCCGTTGACCCACCCTCCTCCGGCCGTCCCCCGTCTCCCTCCTCACCCCCCACGGGGAATAACCCACGCTCCTGAAAGGCCCCACCCCCTCCATCCTCCTCGCCCGCTTCCCCCTGCCTCCCCACCCACCCCCACCGCCCTCCCCCTCCCCCCACTTGGTGTGACCCCCCGAGGGAACGCCGTCAGCTCCCAGGCCACGCCCCCTGCTCGTGACGTCACCATGACGGCCGGCCGGGAACCTCAGCGCGGAGGTTCTCAGAGTCCGGCGGGCCGCAGCTTCTGGCGCTGGTTGGTGCACCGTCACCACAGCCTGCAGGCACCTGCCACCCGGGGTGGATCCACCCTGGTCGGTGCTGGAGGTGCCAAAGGCATGGCCGCTGGGCCGTGGTGGCTGACAGTGACCCAGCGCGCCAGGGCGCCGTCATGGGGGTGGGTCACTAGTGTGACAGCCCCCAGGCAAACACTGACCCCCGGACAAACACTGCCCGCCAGAGAAACACTCTCTTCCAAAGCCAGGGCAGCAACGTCTGCCGTCGTCACGTCCCCTGAGGCCCTTCCCCTCGGATCAGCAGCAGCGGTGAAAGCAGCAAGCTTGGCGCCGGGGGGAAAACATGGAAAGACCCACACAGAAAGTGACCACAGCAGGAGCGGGTCTGGAGCGGGACGCAGGCTGGGCGACGTTCTGTCGCTTGCCCAGCACGTGCGGCGCAAGGCCCTGGCGGCGCTCAAAGGGAGGAGCTCGGACCGGCTCCGTTCTTCGGGCGGGGAGACGAGGTCCGCTTCTTCTGTCCTCGCTGCGCTGCTGTCTGTGGGAGGTACACAGAGCGGACTGTTTGTTGCAGCACAACACTGGCCACAGACGGCACAGAGCAGAGGGCCACAGTTTGTCCTACAGGCTACAGGCGGTGAGCAGCCCACACCACTCCGCTCGCACACTCCGCAAAGTCCAGCGGCAGTCCTCCTCACCTCCAGGTCTTCACCATCCAGTGACGTCACCTTCCCCAGTCCTAGGTCTTCACCATCCTATGACGTCAGCCTGATAGCTTACTCCGCCATGCTGGCGCCACCTGGTGTTGAGAGCGACGGGGGAAAGAGGAGTGAAGGACGCCAGTACAGAAAACCAGACCATCCAACAACCGCAGCCATTCCTAGTGACCAGCCTCGTTCTGGTACAAAGACACTCGGCTCCGAAAGCCGCACGGGACAACAGAGAGCGCAGTCAGCTCGGTCCAATCACACGCCACAGCACGACGAAGCACGTGACGAGGCACGGACCAATCAGCACGGACAACAGAGGGTGCAGCCAGCTCGGTCCAATCACACGCCACAGCACGACGAAGCACGTGACGAGGCATGGACCAGTCAGCACGGACAACAGAGGGTGCAGCCAGAGGACGCCACTGGCCGAGGTGTGGGTGGGGGAGGTGGGGCCACAGGCCAGGAGGGGCTGCTCTCTGCACACGTGGGGCATGCCGGGAAGGCTGCTGTCTCAGGTTGTTCTTCATCATCCATTCTTCTTTTCACGTGTGTGTGTGTGTGTGTGTGTGTGTGTGTGTGTGTGTGTGTGTGTGTGTGTGTGTGTTGTGATTTCTAAAATAATTATTGATGCTTTAATATTTTCACGTTCGCTGAGAGCTGTATTGTCATCAATGGTTGCTCCATTGCAATGGGAAGTCATTTACAACCTAGTCCTTTGCAAAGGACTATGACTCAAAATAAGAGGCAAAATTGCACTGGCTCTTATTGCTGCAGCCTTAGTCGGCCTTTGGGAACCATCCCAACGCCGACTGTCCTAAAATCCCAGAGGCCGAGAGAGTGGGGATATAACTTGTGCAAGACACTCTCCACTATAATCAAATTCTCGCCCAGGTGGTCGGGACAGCAGTTGCCTCCTCTGCTGTTCTGATGGTCATTGTCAAACAGGACTGACTTACTATCATACATACATGTTCCGGGTTAGTGTGTTGGCTATCTCAGGGCGCACAGAGTGTGATGCTGACAAAATGTATGTACGTACTGATTACCTGGCTATCTCAGGGCGCACAGAGTGTGATGCTGACAATGTATGTACGTACTGATTCCCTGGCTATCTCAGGGCCCACAGAGTGTGATGCTGACAATGTATGTACATAATGATTCCCTGGCTATCTCAGGGCCCAGAGTGTGATGCTGACAAAATGTATGTACGTACTGATTCCCTGGCTATCTCAGGGCGCACAGAATGTGATGCTGACAAAATGTATGTACATACTGATTCCCTGGCTATCTCAGGGCGCACAGAGTGTGATGCTGACAATGTATGTACGTACTGATTCCCTGGCTATCTCAGGGCGCACAGAGTGTGATGCTGACATAATGTATGTACGTACTGATTCCCTGGCTATCTCAGGGCGCACAGAGTGTGATGCTGACATAATGTATGTACATACTGATTCCTGGCTATCTCAGGGACCACAGTGTGATGCTGACAATGTATGTACGTACTGATTACCTGGCTATCTCAGGGCGCACAGAGTGTGATGCTGACAATGTATGTACGTACTGATTCCCTGGCTATCTCAGGGCCCACAGTGTGATGCTGACAATGTATGTACGTACTGATTCCCTGGCTATCTCAGGACCCACAGAGGCGAGATGTAGACCCGCGGGCCGCTGGGCAGGGCTTCCACACGCGTGGCTGTGGTGTCACGTGCTGTGCAGGGCGAGTGTCTGTCACCACTGGCTGTGCACGTGCGCCGCTTGAAGGACGCCTCGCTGGGGGCGCGGACGTCGACTGTCTGCCTGTTTCTCGGTCTGTCTGTCTGTCTGTCTGTCTGTGCCTCTCTGTTCCTGTCTCTGTCTCTCTCCTGTCTGTCTTTCTTTCTGTGTGTGTGTGTGTGTGTATGTGTGTGTGGGTGTGGGTGTGTGTGTGTGTTTCTGTCCTTGTCTCTCTGTCTCTGTCTCTCTGTGTGTATCTCTCTGTCTCTCTGTTTCCCCCCTATCTCTACAATGTTAAGTATGAATGTATTTTGGAATAAATTAGCTTCCCCCCCTTCCCCCCCCCCCCAAGTTTTCCACACCTTTCTCAAATATGTAGCCTCAGAAAATGCAGGTGTGTACATTGCACAGTGTGAAAGTTGTCACATACTGTAGGTGTGACCATTGCACAGTGTGAAAGTTGTCACATACTATAGGTGTGTACATTGCACAGTGTGAAAGCTGTCACATACTGTAGGTGTGACCATTGCACAGTGTGAAAGTTGTCACATACTATAGGTGTGTACATTGCACAGTGTGAAAGTTGTCACATACTGTAGGTGTGTACATTGCACAGTGTGAAAGCTGTCACATACTGTAGGTGTGTACATTGCACAGTGTGAAAGCTGTCACATACTGTAGGTGTGTACATTGCACAGTGTGAAAGTTGTCACATACTGTAGGTGTGTACATTGCACAGTGTGAAAGTTGTCACATACTGTAGGTGTGACCATTGCACAGTGTGAAAGTTGTCACATACTGTAGGTGTGTACATTGCACAGTGTGAAAGTTGTCACATACTGTAGGTGTGTACATTGCACAGTGTGAAAGTTGTCACATACTGTAGGTGTGTACATTGCACAGTGTGAAAGTTGTCACATACTATAGGTGTGTACACTGCACAGTGTGAAAGATATCACGTCGCTTTGTTTCTTGCTTTGGTTTGTTGTGTGTGTTTTTTTAGGGGGGGGGGGGGGGTTGTTTTTTTGTTTTTTGCTTCTGTTGGGATGTTGATTCCCTACCAATCCACGCCTCGATGTACCGAAGGATTACAAAAGAGAATTGATCAATAAAACTGGACTGAAAGTTTCCTTTGAGTCACCTGACTCTGCTATCAATCTGTCTCTCTGTCTGTATGCATGCGCGCGCGTGTGTGTGTGTGGGTGGGGGGTGGGGGGGGGGGGGGGGGTGCGTTTTTCACATTGGTGTGCTCCTGTTGTTGCCGTTGTCGGTTGTGCTTTGAAAACTGAAACAGCATCGTCATTCTCGTCTTCCTCCTCCTCCTCCTCCTCCTCATCATCATCATCATCATCATCGTCGACGTCATCATCATCATCTTTTGCTTTGTTGTTGGTATTAGATCTAGTTTTATCATGATTTTTATCATTCAAGTAAATTATTATTGTTTTAGTATTTAACAGTGCATCAGCAGTGGTAGTTGTGGATATTTTCACGTTTTAGTTGACATTGCTGATTTAGTAAACAGTGCAGAGTAGTGATACTGGTGGATGTCTTCACGTTTAGTTAACAGTGCAGAACAGTGGTAGTTGTGGATATCTTCACGTTTAGTTAACAGTGCAGAACAGTGGTACCTGTGGATGTCTTCACGTTTAGTTAACAGTGCAGTGAACTGGTAGTTGTGGATATCTTCACGTTTAGTTAACAGTGCAGAACAGTGGTAGTTGTGGATGTCTTCACGTTTAGTTAACAGTGCAGTGCACTGGTACTTGTGGATATCTTCACGTTTAGTTAAAAGTGCAGAACAGTGGTACCTGTGGATATCTTCACGTTCAGTTAACAGTGCAGTGAACTGGTACTTGTGGATGTCTTCACGTTTAGTTAACAGTGCAGAACAGTGGTACTTGTGGATGTCTTCACGTTTAGTTAACAGTGCAGAACAGTGGTACCTGTGGATGTCTTCACGTTTAGTTAACAGTGCAGAACAGTGGTAGTTGTGGATGTCTTCACGTTTAGTTAACAGTGCAGAACAGTGGTACCTGTAGATATCTTCACGTTTAGTTAACAGTGCAGAACAGTGGTAGTTGTGGATATCTTCACGTTTAGTTAACAGTGCAGAACAGTGGTACCTGTGGATGTCTTCACGTTTAGTTAACAGTGCAGAGCAGTGGTAGTTGTGGATATCTTTACGTTTAGTTAACAGTGCAGTGCACTGGTACTTGTGGATATCTTCACGTTTAGTTAAAAGTGCAGAACAGTGGTACCTGTGGATGTCTTCACGTTTAGTTAACAGAGCAGAACAGTGGTAGTTGTGGATATCTTCACGTTCAGTTAACAGTGCAGAACAGTGGTAGTTGTGGATGTCTTCACGTTTAGTTAACAGTGCAGAACAGTGGTACCTGTAGATATCTTCACGTTTAGTTAACAGTGCAGAACAGTGGTAGTTGTGGATATCTTCACGTTTAGTTAAGAGTGCAGAACAGTGGTACCTGTGGATGTCTTCACGTTCAGTTAACAGTGCAGAGCAGTGGTAGTTGTGGATATCTTCACGTTTAGTTAACAGTGCAGAACAGAGGTACCTGTAAATATCTTCACGTTTAGTTAACAGTGCAGAACAGTGGTAGTTGTGGATATCTTCACGTTTAGTTAACAGTGCAGAACAGTGGTAGTTGTGGATGTCTTCACGTTTAGTTAACAGTGCAGAACAGTGGTAGTTGTGGATGTCTTCACGTTTAGTTAACAGTGCAGAACAGTGGTAGTTGTGGATGTCTTCACGTTCAGTTAACAGTGCAGAGCAGTGGTAGTTGTGGATATCTTCACGTTTAGTTAACAGTGCAGAACAGAGGTACCTGTAAATATCTTCACGTTTAGTTAACAGTGCAGAACAGTGGCAGTTGTGGATATCTTCACGTTTAGTTAACAGAGCAGAACAGTGGTAGTTGTGGATATCTTCACGTTTAGTTAACAGAGCAGAACAGGGTAGTTGTGGATGTCTTCACGTTTAGTTAACAGTGCAGAACAGTGGCAGTTGTGGATATCTTCACGTTTAGTTAACAGTGCAGATTAGTGGCAGTTGTGGATATCTTCACGTTTAGTTAACAGTGCAGAACAGTGGTACGTGTGGATGTCTTCACGTTTTAGTTAACAATGCACAGCAGTGGTACGTGTGGATGTCTTCACGTTTTAGTTAACAATGCACAGCAGTGGTACGTGTGGATGTCTTCACGTTTTAGTTAACAATGCACAGCAGTGGTAGTTGTGGATATCTTCACGTTCAGTTAACAGTGCAGAATAGTGGTACCTGTGGATGTCTTCACGTTTAGTTAACAGTGCAGAACAGTGGTAGTTGTGGATATCTTCACGTTTAGTTAACAGTGCAGAGCAGTGGTAGTTGTGGATATCTTCACGTTTAGTTAAAAGTGCAGAACAGTGGTACCTGTGGATGTCTTCACGTTTAGTTAACAGAGCAGAACAGTGGTAGTTGTGGATATCTTCACGTTCAGTTAACAGTGCAGAACAGTGGTAGTTGTGGATGTCTTCACGTTTAGTTAACAGTGCAGAACAGTGGTAGTTGTGGATATCTTCACGTTTAGTTAACAGTGCAGTGCACTGGTACTTGTGGATATCTTCACGTTTAGTTAAAAGTGCAGAACAGTGGTACCTGTGGATGTCTTCACGTTTAGTTAACAGAGCAGAACAGTGGTAGTTGTGGATATCTTCACGTTCAGTTAATAGTGCAGAACAGTGGTAGTTGTGGATGTCTTCACGTTTAGTTAACAGTGCAGAACAGTGGTACCTGTAGATATCTTCACGTTTAGTTAACAGTGCAGAACAGTGGTAGTTGTGGATATCTTCACGTTTAGTTAAGAGTGCAGAACAGTGGTAGTTGTGGATGTTTTCACGTTTAGTTAACAGTGCAGAACAGTGGTACCTGTGGATGTTTTCACGTTTAGTTAACAGTGCAGAACAGTGGTACCTGTGGATGTCTTCACGTTCAGTTAACAGTGCAGAGCAGTGGTAGTTGTGGATATCTTCACGTTTAGTTAACAGTGCAGTGCACTGGTACTTGTGGATATCTTCACGTTTAGTTA
>NC_134910.1:567500-570000 GCF_041734735.1 Babylonia areolata | reverse complement strand
AGAGAAAAACAACAACACACACACACACACACACACACACACACACACACACACACACACACACAGCAAAGCAAAGCAAAGCACACACAAAAAACACAAATAAATCAAAAGGCAATCGAAACGGTGTCACACCATAGAGTTACCGTTCACCTGTGTCACTGTGTCACATCATAGAGTTACCGTTCACCTGTGTCACACCATAGAGTTACCGTTCACCTGTGTCACTGTGTCACATCATAGAGTTACCGTTCACCTGTGTCACTGTGTCACACCATAGAGTTACCGTTCACCTGTGTCACTGTGTCACACCATAGAGTTACCGTTCACCTGTGTCACTGTGTCACATCATAGAGTTACCGTTCACCTGTGTCACTGTGTCACATCATAGAGTTACCGTTCACCTGTGTCACTGTGTCACACCATAGAGTTACCGTTCACCTGTGTCACTGTGTCACACCATAGAGTTACCGTTCACCTGTGTCACTGTGTCACATCATAGAGTTACCGTTCACCTGTGTCACTGTGTCACACCATAGAGTTACCGTTCACCTGTGTCACACCATAGAGTTACCGTTCACCTGTGTCACTGTGTCACACCATAGAGTTACCGTTCTCCTGTGTCACACCATAGAGTTACCGTTCATGTGTGTCACTGTGTCACATCACACAGTTACCGTTCATGTGTGTCACTGTGTCACATCACACAGTTACCGTTCACCTGTGTCACTGTGTCACATCATAGAGTTACCGTTCACCTGTGTCACTGTGTCACATCATACAGTTACCGTTCATGTGTGTCACTGTGTCACATCATACAGTTACCGTTCATGTGTGTCACTGTGTCACATCATAGAGTTACCGTTCATGTGTGTCACTGTGTCACATCACACAGTTACCGTTCACCTGTGTCACTGTGTCACATCACACAGTTACCGTTCACCTGTGTCGCGGTGTCACATCATACACAGTCTTGGTAAATGAGAATGACATTTACTGGATACAGTTTTAGGGGGTGTGGTGCGGGGGGTGGTGGTGGGGGTGGGGCAACTCTGGAGTGGAACAGATTGGGCAAGATAGACACGGGCACAGGTTTCAGGATGAAAGCCACGCCCCCACCCCCCACACCCACCACCCCTCCCCACTCCTTCCCCCCCAACCACCCACCCACCACCCCTCCCACACACACACGAGGGGACTGGGGATACACTGGAGCAATGAAGGTGGGGAGGGAGGCACAATGAAGAGTGATGGAAAGGAGAGAGAGGGAGACAGAGGGGGAGAGAGGGGGAAGAGAGGGGGAGAGAGGGAGACAGAGGGGGAGAGAGGGGGAGAGAGGGAGACAGAGGGAGACAGAGGGGGAAAGAGGGAGACAGAGGGAGAGACAGGGAGACAGAGAGAGGGAGACAGAGGGGGAGAGAGGGGGAGACAGAGAGGGACAGAGGGGGAGAGAGGGGGAGAGAGAGGGAGACAGAGAGGGACAGAGGGGGAGAGAGGGGGAGAGGGAGACACAGGGGGAGACAGAGGGGGAGAGAGGGGGAGAGGGAGACACAGGGGGAGAGAGGGGGAGACAGAGAGGGACAGAGGGGGAGAGAGGGGGAGAGAGAGGGAGACCAGAGAGGGACAGAGGGGGAGAGAGGGGAGAGGGAGACAGAGGGGAGACAGAGGGGGAGAGAGAGGGAGACAGAGGGGAGAGAGGGGGAGAGAGGGGGAGAGAGAAGGAGACAGAGGGGGAGAGAGAAGGAGACAGAGGGGGAGAGAGGGGGAGAGGGAGACAGAGAGGGACAGAGGGGGAGAGAGGGGGAGAGAGAGAGGGAGACAGAGGGGGAGACAGAAGGGGAGAGAGGGGGAGACAGAGGGGGAGAGAGAGAGGGAGACAGAGGGGGAGAGAGAGGGAGACAGAGGGGGAGAGAGAGGGAGACAGAGAGGGAGACAGAGGGGGAGAGAGGGAGAGAGAGAGAGGGAGACAGGGGAGAGAGAGGGAGACAGAGGGGGAGAGAGGGAGAGAGAGAGAGAGGGAGACAGAGGGAGACAGAGGGGGAGAGAGAGGGAGACAGAGAGGGAGACAGAGGGGGGGAGAGGGAGAGAGAGAGAGGGAGACAGAGGGGGAGAGAGAGGGAGACAGAGGGGGAGAGAGGGAGAGAGAGGGAGACAGAGGGAGAGAGGGAGAGGGAGACAGAGGGGGAGAGAGGGAGAGAGAGAGAGGGAGACAGAGGGGGAGAGAGGGAGAGAGAGAGGGAGACAGAGGGAGAGAGAGAGAGGGAGACAGAGGGGGAGAGAGAGGGAGACAGAGGGGGAGAGAGAGGGAGACAGAGAGGGAGACAGAGGGGGAGAGAGGGAGAGAGAGAGAGGGAGACAGGGGAGAGAGAGGGAGACAGAGGGGGAGAGAGGGAGAGAGAGAGAGAGAGGGAGACAGAGGGAGAGAGGGAGAGGGAGACAGAGGGGGAGAGAGGGAGAGAGAGAGAGGGAGACAGAGGGGGAGAGAGGGAGAGAGAGAGGGAGA
>NC_134910.1:545000-557500 GCF_041734735.1 Babylonia areolata | reverse complement strand
CCTTCATGGACAACAGATCATGGTGTGTAATGACTGTTCCCTTCATGGACAACAGATCATGGTGTGTAATGACTGTTCCCTTCATGGACAACAGATCATGGTGTGTAATGACTGTTCCCTTCATGGACAACAGATCATGGTGTGTAATGACTGTTCCCTTCATGGACAACAGATCATGGTGTGTAATGACTGTGGGTCCGGTGTGGCACAGGATTCACTCACCAGAATGCTGTTCTCATAATCCTGCATCTGCATACGGTCATACTCCATTGCTACCAACTGGGAATAGCTCTCCGCTTCCTCCTCTGTCATCTGAACGAAACAAATCGAACAATCACCACCACAATGAAAGTAAACCATTCACAGAAAGCGATAACAATCCTGTGATTCGTTATTTAAGCAAGTGAACAAAACTGAAGGCCAAGTACCAGCAGTTTGGATCAAACACATTCACATGCACAGTGGAGACGGAGAGGGGAGATTCTGATGATCTCTTTCAACGTTATGGTTACTTCCCTTGTACCTTGAGTATTCACACACACACACACACACACGCGCGCGCGTACACAACATATACACGCGAGGAGTCAACACATCCAGTGTTATTCAGTACAAAACGCCTTCATGGCTCATGCGCAATGTCTGATATCATTGTGAGTTGGGGTTTCCCTTTCTTGTGACTTTGTTGGCTGTGACACTGGTAGAAAATACGTCATCTTTGATGACGTTTCTGTTTAAACAAACAAAACAAAACAATCATATACTTGATTTGTATTTGTATTTCTTTTTATCACAACAGATTTCTCTGTGTGAAATTACGGCTGCTCTCCCCAGGGAGAGCGCGTCGCTACACTACAGCGCCACCCATTTTTTGTATTTTTTCCTGCGTGCAGTTTTATTTGTTGTTTTCTATCGAAGTGGATTTTTCTACAGAATTTTTCCAGGAACAACCCTTTTGTTGACGTGAGTTCTTTTACGTGCGCTAAGCGCATGCTGCACACGGGACCTCGGTTTATCGTCTCATCCAAATCTGTTTATAATGTAAAATGTAAACATCTTGGTGGTCGATGCGAACAACATAACGCCACATCCAAGCTGCATTAATTTTGTAGGGGGAGAGAAAGTACTCACAGTGGAGGTGTTGACCAGAGGAGAGAAAGTACTCAGAGTGGAGGTGTTGACCAGAGGGAGAGAAAGTACTCACAGTGGAGGTGTTGACCAGAGAGAGAGAAAGTACTCACAGTGGTGTTGACCAGAGGGAGAGAAAGTACTCACAGTGGTGTTGACCAGAGGGAGAGAAAGTACTCACAGTGGTGTTGACCAGAGGGAGAGAAAGTACTCACAGTGGTGTTGACCAGAGAGAAAGTACTCACAGTGGAGGTGTTGACCAGAGAGAGGGAGAGAAAGTACTCAGAGTGGAGGTGTTGACCAGAGAGAGGGAGAGAAAGTGCTCACAGTGGTGTTGACCAGAGAGAAAGTACTCACAGTGGAGGTGTTGACCAGAGGGAGAGAAAGTACTCACAGTGGAGGTGTTGACCAGAGGGAGAGAAAGTACTCACAGTGGAGGTGTTGACCAGAGAGAGAGAAAGTACTCACAGTGGTGTTGACCAGAGAGAGAGAAAGTACTCACAGTGGAGGTGTTGACCAGAGGGAGAGAAAGTACTCACAGTGGAGGTGTTGACCAGAGAGAGAGAAAGTACTCACAGTGGAGGTGTTGACCAGAGGGAGAGAAAGTACTCACAGTGGTGTTGACCAGAGAGAGAGAAAGTACTCACAGTGGAGGTGTTGACCAGAGGGAGAGAAAGTACTCACAGTGGTGTTGACCAGAGGGAGAGAAAGTACTCACAGTGGTGTTGACCAGAGGGAGAGAAAGTACTCAGAGTGGAGGTGTTGACCAGAGAGAGGGAGAGAAAGTACTCAGAGTGGAGGTGTTGACCAGAGAGAGGGAGAGAAAGTACTCAGAGTGGAGGTGTTGACCAGAGGGAGAGAAAGTACTCACAGTGGAGGTGTTGACCAGAGGGAGAGAAAGTACTCACAGTGGTGTTGACCAGAGGGAGAGAAAGTACTCACAGTGGAGGTGTTGACCAGAGAGAGAGAAAGTACTCACAGTGGAGGTGTTGACCAGAGGGAGAGAAAGTACTCACAGTGGTGTTGACCAGAGGGAGAGAAAGTACTCACAGTGGTGTTGACCAGAGGGAGAGAAAGTACTCACAGTGGTGTTGACCAGAGGGAGAGAAAGTACTCACAGTGGAGGTGTTGACCAGAGAGAGGGAGAGAAAGTACTAGTACTCAGAGTGGAGGTGTTGACCAGAGAGAGAGAAAGTACTCACAGTGGTGTTGACCAGAGGGAGAGAAAGTACTCACAGTGGTGTTGACCAGAGAGAGAGAAAGTACTCACAGTGGAGGTGTTGACCAGAGGGAGAGAAAGTACTCACAGTGGTGTTGACCAGAGGGAGAGAAAGTACTCACAGTGGTGTTGACCAGAGGGAGAGAAAGTACTCACAGTGGTGTTGACCAGAGAGAGGGAAAGTACTCACAGTGGAGGTGTTGACCAGCTGGGCCAGAGCTGAGTAGAAACGGTTGAAGTCCCCGGTACGGTACAGGTAGTCCGCCACCGCCTCCGGGCTGAAGGCCATCTCCTCTTCCTCCTCCTCCTCTTCCTCCAAATCCTCCTCACTTGGCTCTTCCGCCTGAAAACAGAAAAGGTACAGCGTCACCATGGTGCTGGGTTATGACTGACATCGTCGTCATCATCATCATCGTCGTCATCATCATCGTCGTCGTCATCATCGTCATTATCGTCGTTATCGTCATCATCATCGTCGTCGTGATTATTATCAACATCATCATAATCGTCATCGTCATTGTCGTGATCTTCGTCAGCGTCGTCGTCATCATCATCATCGTTGTCTTCGTCATCATCATTGTCATCATCATCATCATCAGCAGCAGCAGCAGCAGCAGCAGCAGCAGCATCAAGAACTCAAAGCCATTTTCCGTATCATCATTAATACCAGTAACGTCATCACCATCATCTTGATCGTCACCGTTGCCTTCAGGAGTATTATCATCGTTGTCATCACCATCATCTTGATCGTCACCGTTGCCTTCAGGAGTATTATCATCGTTGTCATCACCATCATCTTGATCGTCACCGTTGCCTTCAGGAGCATTATCATCGTTGTCATCACCATCATCTTGATCGTCACCGTTGCCTTCAGGAGTATTATCATCGTTGTCATCACCATCATCTTGATCGTCACCGTTGCCTTCAGGAGTATTATCATCGTTGTCATCACCATCATCTTGATCGTCACCGTTGCCTTCAGGAGTATTATCATCGTTGTCATCACCATCATCTTGATCGTCACCGTTGCCTTCAGGAGCATTATCATCGTTGTCATCACCATCATCTTGATCGTCACCGTTGCCTTCAGGAGTATTATCATCGTTGTCATCACCATCATCTTGATCGTCACCGTTGCCTTCAGGAGTATTATCATCGTTGTCATCACCATCGTCGTCGTTTTCGTCTTCAACATAACCACTTAGAATGACAACAGCGAAAACTGTCAGCACCATCGACATCTCAGGGAGAGTGAGAGGAAAGATAAAAGGGAGAGAGAGGGGGAGTGTGGGGGAGAGGGGGGGGGAGAAGATGAGAGTGAAGTGAGAAAGAGAGAGAGGACGTGAGAGAGGGAGGGAGTGAAGTGAGAAAGAGAGAGAGGACGTGAGGGAGGGAGGGAGTGAAGTGAGAAAGAGAGAGAGGACGTGAGGGAGGGAGGGAGGGAGTGAAGTGAGAAAGAGAGAGAGGACGTGAGGGAGGGAGGGAGGGAGTGAAGTGAGAAAGAGAGAGAGGACGTGAGGGAGGGAGGGAGGGAGTGAAGTGAGAAAGAGAGAGAGGACGTGAGGGAGGGAGGGAGGGAGTGAAGTGAGAAAGAGAGAGAGGACGTGAGGGAGGGAGGGAGGGAGGGAGGGAGTGAAGTGAGAAAGAGAGAGAGGACGTGAGGGAGAGAGGGAGGGAGTGAAGTGAGAAAGAGAGAGAGGAGGTGAGGGAGGGAGGGAGGGAGTGAAGTGAGAAAGAGAGAGAGGACGTGAGAGAGGGAGGGAGGGAGTGAAGTGAGAAAGAGAGAGAGGACGTGAGGGAGGGAGGGAGGGAGGAAGTGAGAAAGAGAGAGGACGTGAGGGAGGGAGGGAGGGAGGAAGTGAGAAAGAGAGGACGTGAGGGAGGGAGGGAGGGAGTGAAGTGAGAAAGAGAGAGAGGACGTGAGGGAGGGAGGGAGTGAGAAAGAGAGAGAGGACGTGAGAGAGGGAGGGAGGGAGGGAGGGAGTGAAGTGAGAAAGAGAGAGAGGACGTGAGGGAGGGAGGGAGGGAGGGAGTGAAGTGAGAAAGAGAGGACGTGAGGGAGGGAGGGAGGGAGTGAAGTGAGAAAGAGAGAGAGGACGTGAGGGAGGGAGGGAGGGAGTGAAGTGAGAAAGAGAGAGAGGACGTGAGGGAGGGAGGGAGTGAAGTGAGAAAGAGAGAGAGGACGTGAGGGAGGGAGGGAGGGAGTGAAGTGAGGAAGAGAGAGAGGACGTGAGGGAGGGAGGGAGGGAGTGAAGTGAGAAAGAGAGAGAGGACGTGAGGGAGGGAGGGAGGGAGTGAAGTGAGAAAGAGAGAGAGGACGTGAGGGAGGGAGGGAGGGAGGGAGTGAGAAAGAGAGAGAGGACGTGAGGGAGGGAGGGAGGGAGTGAAGTGAGAAAGAGAGAGAGGACGTGAGGGAGGGAGTGAAGTGAGAAAGAGAGAGAGGACGTGAGGGAGGGAGGGAGGGAGTGAGAAAGAGAGAGAGGACGTGAGGGAGGGAGGGAGATAAATTATACACACATACAGAAAGACACTAACAGGCACAGCCAGAGCCAACACGACAGACAGACAGACAGACAGACAGACAAACGGAGACAAGACTGTGGAGGAGAGAGGCGATAGTTGTCTGTCATATGATCCACAGAATTGATTTTCCTGTTCTTCTTTGCCTTGTAGTGCCGTGTTTTGTGCTGTTGGCAGCATCGTCAGCAAATCATTGGCACGCAGCCTTTCCAGTCATTCTCAACACTGATGTGAATAACGGGAATTGTCAAAGGAAAAGGGAAGGACGATCTTCAGGATAAATGTACTTATTTTTATTACTTTTATTTATGTCTGTCTGTCTGTCTGTCTCTGTCTCTCTCTCTCTCACACATTCTCTCTCTCTCTCTCTCTCTCTCTCTCTCACAGACACACACACACACACACACACACACACACACACACACACACACACACACACGCACACACACACACAGAGGCCTGTGAGTGAGTGAGTGAGTGTGTGTGTGTGCGTCTCTGTGTGTGTATATGTATATGTGTCTGAGTGACTGTGTCTCTACACAGACTGACAAATAAACGGACAGACAGATACACAGACAGAGAGACAGACAGATACACAGACAGACAGACAGATACACATACAGATACAGACAGACATATACACAGACAGACACACAGACAGATACACACACAGTTACAGACAGACAGGTAGACGGATACACAGACATATACAGACAAACAGATACACAGACAGACACAGACAGACAGTTACACAGACAGACACACAGACAGGTAGATGCACCGACAGACACACAGGCAGACAGATACAGACCGATACATAGACACAAACAAATACACAGACAGATAGACAGACGGGCAGTTGCACAGCCAGACAGACAGACAGATGCACAGACAGACACACAGACAGACACACAGACAGAAAACAACTGTACAGAAATAGACCGAGACACCCAAAGGGACACATTTGTGGTGTCAGAACTAGCAAAACACTGGTTCCAGACTTTTCTAAGCAGCCTCACTTCTGGCACAGAACACCAGAGAAGCATTATAAAAGCCAAACGACAGAGGAAAAAGAAAGGGGAGTTGGGGGGGGGGGGGGGGTAACAACAACAACAAAAAAACCTTCTCCAAATGGGGAAGGTGGGCGTTGAACAAAACCATTCCTGGAACTGTCTCCAGACACTGAGCTTTTACACAGAGAAGATAACACAATCCTGACATCGCTGTCAGAGAGACACATGTGTGTGTGCACAGAGGGGTCATTCACATGCACTCAAACATATGTGTGTGTGCACAGAGGGGTCATTCACATGCACTCAAACACATGTGTGTGTGCACAGAGGGGTCATTCACATGCACTCAAACACATGTGTGTGTGTGCACAGCGGGGTCATTCACATGCACTCAAACACATGTGTGTGTGTGCACAGAGGGGTCATCCACATGCACTCAAACACACATGTGTGTGTGTGCACAGAGGGGTCATTCACATGCACTCAAACACATGTGTGTGTGCACAGCGGGGTCATTCACATGCACTCAAACACATGTGTGTGTGTGCACAGAGGGGTCATTCACATGCACTCAAACACACATGTGTGTGTGCACAGAGGGGTCATCCACATGCACTCAAACACATGTGTGTGTGTGCACAGAGGGGTCATCCACATGCACTCAAACACACAAGCATACACAGGCATGACATGCAGACATTCACACATAAACGTACACAGCACCTTCATCCATGCTGACACATTGTTGGAGAACATGCAATCAGACAATTCTCGGCTAACTGCTATCTCATTATATGCATTCAGTTTTCAGGACTAACTATATTTGTCACATTAGATATTTTTGATACGGTTGTTGTTGTTGTTGTTTTTTGTTGTTGCTGTTGAATGATGCTACGGTAGATCTGTTTCCAAGATACTCGGGAATTTCATTCCACAGTTTACCTCCAGAATAAGTGAGAGATGACATGAAAAGGTTAGTTCTAGGGCAAGGGGTAAAAATGTTATTCTCGCTACGATCCTTCGCCCCCACCCCTCCTGGCTTTTCGTAGACAGGTATGGCAGTGCTGATTTCTTCATAATTTTCTACATCAAAACACCCTTTTTTTTAAAGCAGAATTTGAGATTAAAAGGGAGAATATTTAGTTTTATATAGTCATTTGCTTGAATAGGTTAGAGAGGCAGAGAGAGAGGCAGATGCAGAGTGACAGACGGTGATATATATATACATATATAGAGAGAGAGAGAGAGCGAGGTGGGACTAGGGGTGAGAGGTGGGGCTAGGGGTGAGAGGTGGGGCTAGAGGTGGGACTAGGGGTGAGAGGTGGGGCTAGGAGTGAGAGGTGGGGCTAGGGGTGAGAGGTGGGGCTAGAGGTGGGGCTAGGGGTGAGAGGTGGGGCTAGGGGTGAGAGGTGGGGCTAGAGGTGGGGCTAGGGGTGAGAGGTGGGGCTAGGGGTGAGAGGTGGGACTAGGGGTGAGATTTTTGCCTTTTCTCCGCCCCAGCCAACCCTCTCTTGCCCCCCCCCCCTAACCCCCCCCGCCCCACCCCCACCCCCCCTCCGCCCCCTATTCCGTGACATCTGACCAATCGATCTGATGGACTGGTCCATTATTCTGGTCTGGCCACAAGGACAGTATGTCTGGCAGCCAGCCTCACAGGCGGCACTGAATCCAGCAAATCTGTCGCTGGGTCTGATCAGCTGGCAGCTTCCCTTCCTCCTCAGCTTCCGGTGCGCTGCTATTTTTAGCTACCAGTGACGTCAATGAGTTTCGTATTGACCTCCCTTCGCACGACACTGCCGTTCGTCATCACGCTGCGGTTAGCTCCCCTTTTCATGCCTGAGGCCAGTTTGTCTCCCCTGACATGACACGGTTGATCCCAACGGTTTTGTTTTCGTTTGTACATCTCTGTCTCTATTCCGCGAGGCTGTTTGGTATCAAATTGTCTCCTGTTTTTTGTGTCCCAGCGATCTGCTGCTGCTGCTCTGCGTGTGTGTGTGTGTGTGTGTGTGTTATAGCTCTTCCTGTTATTGTTGCTGTTGTTGCTGGCAAGATGAAAAGGATGAGTGTTTGCATGTCATTGTTCATCTTCTATGAATCTGAATGAATTTCGGAGTCAGGCATCAGACGCTTATTTTCCATTTGTCTTTACTGTCTTGTAAGACATTGTTGGGGGTGTTTGTGGGATACGTATTTGCACTTTTTCCTTTCCTGGTCTGCCAGGACGCCGGTTTGTACTGTCTCAGTTGATGGCTGTATGCATGCGCGATGTTCCGTTGATTTTGTTTGTCCTGCATATTTTGTTTTTCTTCTTCTTTCTTTCTACCCTGTCTGTCTGTCTGTCTTTCATTCTTTCTTTCTCGCCTTCAGTTTATTTCTTCTAGTGTACTCTTTCCTTTCTCTTTTCACTCACTATTTTTCTGTTTTGTCCCCCCACCCCCACCCCCCTTTTTCTTTCCTTGTTTCTTTCAGCCTTTCTGTTCTTTTCTTCCATTCTTTGGACTTTCTTTCTTCAATATATCTTGGTTGATGTTTCACATGATGATCTTGAAAGCACACAGCCCCCTCTTCAATGCCGCCTCCCTAAATCGTTAAAAACTGTTCTGCATTATATATATATATATATATATATATATATATATATATATATATATATGTGTGTGTGTGTGTGTGTGTGTGTGTTAATAAGCTTGGGATAAAAAAGCAAAAGCAAAAGAGGTATACCAGCATGACTGAATGATACAAGTTCAGTTTGGAAGCAGTCTTGTCCACACTGCTGCGGCGCACCTGACGTCATTCGACCAAATTTAATAT
This sequence comes from Babylonia areolata, assembly GCF_041734735.1. Taxonomy (NCBI): domain Eukaryota; kingdom Metazoa; phylum Mollusca; class Gastropoda; order Neogastropoda; family Buccinidae; genus Babylonia; species Babylonia areolata. Next base: position 548,809 of record NC_134910.1, on the reverse strand, counting down.
TAAAAGTTCTGTTATTGTTTTCCTTTGTGCGATAAAGATGTGATTGCACTGGACGTAATAACACCATTCAAATCATGTTGTTGTTTTTTGTTTGTTTGTTTTGGTTTTTTTGCTTTTAATATCTCGATTATATAAGAAATTCTTTTAATTCTGTGGTAAAGGAGACGTTGACATCACTTCCAACACACGGCAACACAAAGCTGTTTTCTCTAGATCTGCACAAACCAGTCTGCAACCGGCTGACCAAAACTGAAAGAAACGATGATTCAATTTTTCTTTATGGTAATTCCAGTTATTTCAGTGTCCACTTTAGAATATTCATATGCAGTAAACATGTCAATGGTGTAGTTAGTATCACTGCATGTGTTCTGTCTAAAATCTTTATTTATTTTCTTTTAATTGCTAACAAGAAAAATGAGGTCACGCCGTCTTGCCAAACATAGCCTACGTTCCGGTAACTGGGAAGCGGTAAAATAGGGTTTTCTGGTTCCGGAACGAGCCTCAACGGAGTAAGCCGTTAATGATCCGGAAACACGGCTTAATTCGGGAGACTACAACCTATTATTGGTATGACTGTGAAGATTTCTTCCCTACAATGTTTAAGCCAAATTTGGTGTTGGCAAAGTATTTCCAGAAAAGAGGGCAGTGTTAAAGTTCACCTCGGATGGACACACACACACACACACACACACACACACACACACACACACACACACACACACACACATACACAACTAAACAATGGGTTATAACATAGACTCAATTTGTTCACACAAGTGAGTCAATGAAAATGAAGGTGGTGGATCAGTTGGCTCGTGCTTCGATAAAGAAGGCAGCCAGCTGTGTGAAGTATTGTGAATAGCGGGACACGTTGAACGTCAACATTTTGAACGCATATTGCGGCCAAGGGTCCGTCCTGTGGCCACGCCCGTCTGAAGGACGCCGAAGTTCTATCGATCACCGGAAGTTCTGTCTGGTGCCCTGAACTCTTGAAGCAGAAGCCCTTCCACTCTGTGGCTGCAAGTACAGGCTCGGTCTGCAGTGCCTTGCCTCCTAAGTACCGTGCCTTTAGCTCCCCCAGTACCGTGCCTTTCAGTCCCCAGTACCGTGCCTTTAGCTCCTCCAGTACCGTGCCTTTCACCCCCAGTACCGTGCCTTTAGCTCCCAGTACCGTGCCTTTAGCTCCCCAGTACCGTGCCTTTAGCTCCCCAGTACCGTGCCTTTAGCTCCCCCAGTACCGTGCCTTTAGCTCCCCAGTACCGTGCCTTTAGCTCCCCAGTACCGTGCCTTTAGCTCCCCAGTACGTGCCTTCAGCTGCGGCTGTTTATTTCGCCCCTGACATGACCTCACACACACACACACACACACACACACACACACACACACACATTCGCGCACACACTCACAGGTGCACGCACACACACGCACTAAAACAAACACATCTTCTGTGTGTGTGTGTGTGTGTGTGTGTTGTGTGTGTGAGTGTCTCTTCCCCTGTCTCTGTCTCTCTCTGTGTCTCCCCACAACTCATTTTGCTCGCCTTGTCGGCATGTCACAAACTGGAATCAAGAGACGGAGAAGAAAAGACTGCACACCGCTCGATTTCTGTCCCTCCCCCCTACACCCACACCCACCATCTCCGCCCTCATGACCCAATGGCCTGAAAACATTTCTCCCTGCCTTCCTTCCTCTCCCCTGCACCCCCACCCCCCACATCCACCCCCAGCCCCACCCGCCGCCGCTCGCTCTCTCCACTGCTCTCAGCATCTTTACAATCTCGTCTCACTGTCGGTCACTCTGTCTGTCTGCCTCTCTCTCTCTCTCTCTCTCTCTATATATATATATATATATATATATACATATCACCCCCTCTATCGTCGATCGTCTGTGTTCCGCCCCCCCTCCCCCTCCCTACCCCTCTCTAGGTACCCCCATCCCATTCTTTCTTTGCATTCTCCCTGTCTCTCTGTCTCTGTCTCTGTCTGTCCATGTCTGTCTCTCTATCTGTTTCTCTATGTCTCCCTGTCTGTCTGTCTCACCCCTGTGTGTGTGTGTGTGTGTGTGTGTGTGTCCCTCTCTCTCTTTTCTTCCCTCTCGCGTTTCTCATATTTTCTCATTCCTACCCCACCCCCACCCTCAACCCCTCCTACATTCCCTGCTGGCACCCTCCGCCCCCACCCCCTCCCTGCTTCCCCTCCAACACCCCCAACACCCCACCCCCACCCCACCCCCCACCCCACCCCACCGTCACCACCCGTGCTTGTCAAATCTGGCCGAGTCAGCTGAACCTCGGAGAGAGACGAGTCGTGTGCAGGTTGAAAGGAGAGCGAGTCACGACAGTAGCAGGCAGTGTCTGTGTGTGTGTGTGTGTGTGTGTGTGTGTGTGTGTGAAGGGGGTGTGGGGGGCGGTGAGTAGGCGGGTAGGTTGTTAGGGACCTCAGTGCCTTGCTGCTATTTGCGGTGTGGTCGATGTGGGAGTGTGGGTGGGGCGGGGGGTGGGTGGGCTGGTGGAGGTGCGGGGGTGGGGGGAGGTGAGGGGGGGGGAGAGAAAGGATGGGAGGGTGGGAGGGGTTTGGTGTGTTATCGATTTCTCCCCCCCACCCGTCTCTCTACCCCCCCTCTCTCTCTCCCTCTCTCTCTCCCTCTCTCTCTCTCTCTCCCTCTCTCTCTCTCCCCCACTCTCTCTCTCTTCCACTTCCTGTCTCTCTTTCTCCTGTGTATGTATGTATGTATGTATGTCTGTATGTATGTATGTCTCTCTCTTTTGCTTGTGTAAACACTTGCGATGCTTTTGAGTGTGTGACTGTGTTCTTATTATGATGATGATGGTGCGTTGATAATCATTACCATTAGCAGTAGGGGAGGTGGTGGTAGTAGTTGTAGTCAGTAGTTGGAGTAATGGTAGTAATAGTAGTAGTTACCTTTATCATTACTGTTTTGTCTTATCGTTACTGTTTTTGTTGTCACAAGGACAGATTGGAAGACTAGGCAATGCCTAAAATCTTTATCCTTGAGTAATAAAGTTTTTGAATCTTGAATCTTGAATCTTGCATTCACTGTCATCATTCGTTCTGTGTCATTCAATCAGATTTCAGGCACGCACACATGCACACTCAGACAGACATGTAACATTTTACGTGTGTGACCGTTTTGTTTATTTACCCCGCCATGTAGGCATCCATACTCCGTTTTCGGGGATGTGCATGCTGGGTATGTTCTTGTTTCCATAACCCACTGAACGCTGACGTGGATTACAGGATCTTTAACGTGCATATTTGATCTTCTGCTTGCGTAAACACACGGAATGGGTTCAGGCACTAGCAGGTCTGCACATAATAATTTCATGTTGAACTGGGAGATCGGAAAAAAATATCCACCCTTTACCCACCAGGCGCCGTTACCGAAGGAAGGACTCTCAGATTGAAAGTCCAATTCTTCAACCACTCGGCTATTGCGTCCCTCTTTTCACTTCTATCTGCCTGCCTGCCTGCCTGCCTGCCTGCCTGTCTGTCTGTCTGTCTGTCAGTCTGCCTGCCTGCCTGTCTGTCTGTTACGTCATTCGTCGCCTTTCTCCTCCTTTCTCTGTCACTCTCTCTTTTTCTTCCTCTCCTTCTCTCATCGACTCGATCTGTGTACCTTGGCTTCAACTTCCTTGTGTGTATTTCTCATTGCCTTCCACCCTGTCTCTGTCCTCGTTTAACTCCGCCTGTCTCTCTCCTCGTTTAACACCACCTGTCTCTGTCCTCGTTGTTAACTCAACCTGTCTCTCTCCTCGTTTATCTCCACCTGTCTCTCTCCTCGTTTAACTC
>NC_134910.1:520000-535000 GCF_041734735.1 Babylonia areolata | reverse complement strand
GGGGAGGGCGGTGAAGTGTGGGTGTGGAAAGGGTTGTGGGGGGGGGGGAGGGGGGAGGGCGGTGAAGTGTGGGTGTGGAAAGGGTTGTGGGGGGGGTGGAGGGGGAGGGCGGTGAAGTGTGGGTGTGGAAAGGGTTGTAGGGGGGGGGGGGGGAGGGGGAGGGGCGGTGAAGTGTGGGTGTGGAAAGGGTTGTAGGGGGTGGAGGGGGAGGGCGGTGAAGTGTGGGTGTGGAAAGGGTTGTGGGGGGGGAGGGGGAGGGGCGGTGAAGTGTGGGTGTGGAAAGGGTTGTAGGGGGTGGAGGGGGAGGGCGGTGAAGTGTGGGTGTGGAAAGGGTTGTAGGGGGGTGGAGGGGGAGGGCGGTGAAGTGTGGGTGTGGAAAGGGTTGTAGGGGGGGGGGGAGGGCGGTGAAGTGTGGGTGTGGAAAGGGTTGTGGGGGGGGGGAGGGGGAGCAGGAAGGGATTAGAGAGAGAGGGGGGAGGGGTTGCGAGACAAAGAGAGAGAGACAGAGGAGACAGACAGAGAGGTTGCGAGAGATAACGATCTTTTATTCACATTAAGGCCAAAGCACCTTACTGAAGGGGGTCATACAAGAAAATAAATAAAGAAAATGACTTGACACGATAAACCAACATCACAAATCAACCAAAAGTCGCCAATACAATACTCAACAACATTTGCAAAATAACGATTCGAAGTCTCTTCAATGCTTCATATGGCCAAGTTTTGTTGAGTAAGTTCATGTTTTGACGACATCAGCAAATTAAATGTAAAAGCACAGGGGGGCTTTAAAATATTTAGGTTGAATTAATCTTTGTCTGAGGTCACTCAAAGCAGAGCAACATAACAAAAACTGCAATTCATCTTCCCTACCCAGATTGCACAATCGACAAGTACATACATTTTCACTCCTACTACAGTATCTGAAACTGTGAACAGCAATATTAGAAACACCAAATATAAATGTTATCAGTGCACTTTTTACATATCTGTTTATTTCCATCCCAATATATGGTTCAGTTCCCTGCAATGTTTTAAAGAGTCTAAACTGCGCAAATCTATTGCTAGTTTCCATCTGGTCATGCCAATTTTGCCACCTAGAATCAACTTTTCGCTGCCTAAAACACCTTATAAAACATGCAATATCTTCAACACCGTGATATCCCACTCAAAGAATAACCATAAGAATTTCAGCATTGACGAACACACGTTGCCCATGTTTTTTGTTTGTTTGTTTGTTTTTTGTTTTGTTTTTTGTTGGTTTTTGTTTGTTTGTTGTTGTTGTTTTTTCTTTGTTTGTTTTGTTTTGTTTTTGTGTTGTTTTTAGTTGTTGTTGTTGTATTTTTTTGCCATTACTATATAAGGAATACAACATAAGCTTTGAACGGTAGCCTGTTTTCGTCCATTCTTGTAAGTTTCAACCAGCACTTAATACATTTAATGTACGAGTTTAAATAAATTGGATATCTCCCTAGCTCCCCATACACAAGATCATTTGGCGTTCGTATGTCCACATTCAAAACCGTTTCAAGTGTACTTTTTCTATTTGCTCACTTTCTTCCAAGGCCCATATTTCTGCACCATACTGCAGTATTGGTTGGACTTGAGCATTAAATAACCTGACAAAAATACCAAACGAAATACAATCCAGCTTATGCAAAATATGAAGTATCCGAATAACTGCTTTCTTTGCTTTATTAGCTATATCTTGACATGCGAAACTGAAACTAAGTTTTGTTGAAAAATAAATTCCAAGATACTTATATGCATTTACAGCAGTAATTCTTTCATTTCCATGTGACCATCTTTCGTTTCTTGCTAAATACCCTCCCTTACGGAACACAACAATACTTGTTTTATCCATATTTACTTTGAACTGTAAGCTACTTGCTGCAGCATATAAACTGTTCAACTGTCGCTGTAAACCCACTGTTGTTGTAGATAACAAAATCATATCATCAGCAAAAAGTAGAACAAACAATTCAATCAAATCAAAAGTAACTCCATGTTGACAATACTGCATTAGTTCCAAAGCAAGTTCATTGATAAAAAGTGAATATAAGACTGGGCTATAAACATTCCCTTGTTTAACCCCACGAATGCAGTTAACACATTCAGATAATGTTGCCCCAGCTCTCACTCTCGCTTTCACTTCATTATACATGCTTTTCACGCAACGATGTAACTTACCACTGATTCCATTCTTTAAAAAAAATAGGTCATAAAAGTTTTCTGGAAATGGAGTCGAAGGCCTTTTCAAAGTCCACAAACGCTACATGCAACTTTTTATTGTTTGCAACTGTTTCTGTACTGCAGCCATTGGAGGAAATATAATTATGATCAATTGTTGAATATCCCTTTTTAAGTGTGTGTGTGTGTGTGTGTGTGTGTGTGTGTGTGTGTGTGTGTGTGTGTGCGTGAAGTTACTTTTCAGAAGTCCTCTCTCTCTCTCTCTCTCTCTCTCTCTCTCTCTCTCTCTCTCTCTGTAGATCCCTGGCTTCAGAAATGGTGAGGTAGTGACCAGAATGAACCTGACAAAGTGGCCATAATGCCAGACTGAAGTATCAGTGAAGTACCAGTGTCCTTGGCCAACGACTTTGTTTCTGCAGTGGGCATGTGGGCACTTGTGTCTATTTCAGTGCATTCCCTTCTCTGTGTGTGTGTGTGTGTGTGTGTGTGTGTGTGTGTGTGTGTGTGTGTGTTTCGTTTTGTGGGTCTTTTACTAGCTGGTGTTCTAGTCACCTAGATGCATATGAAGTTTCAGAAATTCATTTCTTGTTTGACAAGAAATAGGTTTTGTGAATTCAATACAAAAATTACGCATCTCCACTTGACATAATTCCCACTTCTCTGTGTCCTCCAGTTCTTCATTTTGCATAAGAAAGGTATCTATGTTTTCATTTACTGACTGTACAAATGTTTCATTTAAAAAAATCCAACCTTGGTATTAAATCTCCAGTATCCTGGACCCCAAATAAAATCACTATCACTGAGTTCCAGTACAACAGCTTTATGATCAGAATTTGGAATGAATGAGAGGTGACAGGACGGACAGAGACGCAGAGTGTTTTCAGACAACAGCAATCCAGACGGCGTGCTGTGAAGGGATTCATGTGCACCCAAGTGGCCTCTTTTTCACTTGGGTGATACAACCTGCATCCGTTCAACCCAGTAATTCAATGGTTTGTTTGAAAGCTTCTGATTCTGATTTTTCATGTGGATGATCAGATATTATGTCAAGGTCACTATTTAGTGTACAGTTGAAGTCCCCTACAATTACTAAATCCCCGTCCTCATATTACCCTCTCTCCTCCCCTCTCCACCTCCATCTCTCCCTCCTCCTCTCCCTCCTCTCCTCTCTCTCCTCCCTCATTCCATACTCCTCATCCCCTCCTCCTCACCCTCACCATCTCTCTCCCTCCCCTCTCCCCACTCATCTCTCTCACTCCCCTCCCCCTCACTCTCCCCTCTCCTCTCCCCTCACTCCATCTCTCTCCCTCATCCCCTCCTCCCTCCTCCCTCCCTCCCCACTCCCTCACTCTCATCCTCTCCCTCCCCTCTCCCCACTCTCTCCCTCCTCTCTCCCTCACTCCACATCTCCCTCCCCCTCCCTCCCATCTCTCTCCCTCCCCTCTCCCCACTTCTCCTCCCTCTCCCTTCACTCCACTCTCTCCTCCCCCCATCCCCCTCACTCCTCTCTCCCCTCCCATCTCTACTCCCTCCCTCCCCTCCCCACTCTCTCCTCTCCCCATCTCCTCACTCTCCCTCCTCTCTCCCTCACTCCATCTCTCTCCCTCCCCTCTCCCCACTCTCTCCCTCCCCTCTCCCTACTCTCTCCCTCCTTTCTTCTTTGCTTCTTCCTTGCATTATAGTCAGTTACAGACAGCGAAACACCAAAAGACACTTTGCACAAACAACTCTCTCTCCTCTCCTCTCCTCCCTCCCTCATTCTCCCTCTCTCTCTCTCTCTCTCTCTCTCTCTCCCTCTCTCTCTCCACCCTCTCCCCCCTCCCTCCATCCCCCCTCCCCCCTCTCTCATGGTATGATGCCAGGCGGGGTGGCACAGAGCGGTGAAGAGGTCAGACCAGGGGCCGGCATTAGCTAAGTAATCATAATGGAAGCAGACCGGAAGACGTGGGAGGAGTTGTTGTCCTTGATCTAACTCCAGCGCTGCGGGGGTGGACCATCGGTGCGTGGGATGTGTTGTTGTATTGATCTGGGGGTGATGGATGGTGTAAGGAGGGAAGGTTTTCGTTTTTTCTTGAGGGATTTGTGTGTGTGTGTGTCGGGGGGGGGGGGGGGTAGATGGAACTTTGATGTCTATCAGAATAAATGAACTGACGAAGGAATAAAAGATGAGAGACAGACATACAGACAAACAGAAAAAGAGAACAACAGAGACAGAGACAGAGAGAATGAGAGCCAGACACAAAAGGCCAGTAACACAGAGACAGACAACCCGAGTTGTAATTGAACAACAGAAGCAGCAACAGCAGCAGCAACAACAGAAGCAGCATCAGCAACAACAGAAGCACCAACAGCAGCAGCAAAAACAACAACAGCAGCAACAACAGAAGCAGCAACAACAGCAACAACAGAAGCAGCAACAGCGGCTGCAGCAACAACACCAGCAACAACAACATCTGCAGCAACAACACCAGCAGCAACAACACCAGCAGCAACAGCAACAACACAAGCAGCAACAACAGCAGCAGCAACAGCAACAACAGCAGCAGCAATAACAGAAGCAGCAACAACAGCAACAGCAGAAGCAGCAACAGCAGCTGCAGCAACAACAACAGAAGCAGCAACAGCAGCTGCAGCAGCACCAACAGCAGCAGCAAAAACAACAACAGCAGCAACAACAGAAGCAGCAACAACAGCAACAACAGAAGCAGCAACAGCGGCTGCAGCAACAACACCAGCAACAACAACATCTGCAGCAACAACACCAGCAGCAACAACACCAGCAGCAACAGCAACAACACCAGCAGCAACAACAGCAGCAGCAACAGCAACAACAGCAGCAGCAATAACAGAAGCAGCAACAACAGCAACAGCAGAAGCAGCAACAGCAGCTGCAGCAACAACAACAGAAGCAGCAACAGCAGCTGCAGCAAGAACAGAAGCAGCAACAGCAGCAACAACAACAGCAGCAGCAACAACAACAGAAGCAGCAACAGCAGGACCAGCAACAACAGCAACAGCAGGAGCAGCAACAACAACAGCAACAACAGCAGCAACAACAACAGCAACAACAGCAGCAACAACAGAAGCAGCAACAGAGCAGCAGCAACAACAGCAGCAGCAGCAACAGCAGCAGCAACAACAGCAACAGCAGCAACAACAGCAGCAGCAGCAACAGCAGCAGCAGCAGCAACAACAACAGCAGCAGCAACAACAGCAGCAGCAACAACAGCAGCAACAACAGCAGCAACAACAGCAGCATCAGCAACAACAGCAGCAGCAACAACAGCAGCAGCAACAACAGCAGCAACAACAGCAGCAGCAACAACAGCACCAACAACAGCACCAACAACAGCAGCAGCAAGCTGTCTGTTTAAAAAGACGTGAAGGGCAAACATTTCGAAAGGGAACAATATCTGTCCGTGAGTGGTGGACAGAAAGGAGGAGGGGAACTCTCTCTCTCTCTCTCTCTCTCTCTCTCTCTCTCTCTCTCTGTATGTGTGTGTGTGTGTGTGTGTGTGTGTGTGATATTTGTGTGTTGGTGTGTGTTAGTGTCTTGGAGACCAGTATTAAACAAATGATGAAACAGCTTGACTTAAAAAATAACAATGCTCTCTCCAGAATTCTTAACTCTCTCCATACGAACGGCGAAAGAGACGACGTTAACAGCGTTTCACCCCAGTTACCATCATCAAAATATTGCAAGCGGAAAGCTCTTATACTGAAGACGTGAATGTTGACAAAGAATACCACAATTCTGACGACGGAAGCTAAAGGTTGGGTCATTGAGACACCCACTGGACATCCGAGGAGTCTGTGTAGAGGAGAAGAGAGGATTGGCCGTACTGAGTGAGTTAAAAGACTCACCAATAAGACCATCTGGACGTGCTGATTTGCCATTTTTCAGTCTTGTGACTGCATGTAACACCTCATCTCTTGGTATTGCTCTGTCATACACACTGTTCATCAACATACACAGCTTCTTCCTCACTGATTTCTTCATCCTTATTTTCTAACACATTTTTGAAGTGTCGAAACCATTAATCAACAGTAATATCATTCAAAGGTTGTGATTTCTTTTTCATTATTTTGTGAATTTTCCCTCCAAACATCTGCTGGTCATCAACAGAGTTTAAAAGATCATTTAATAATGTTTCGTCATGTGCCTTCTTTTTCTTTTTCATTAGGTTTTTATACTCGCGTCTTGCAATACACAGCACTGGCTTGTCATTCACATTCAGTGTTTTTCGATATGTTCTTGAACGTTTGCGTACATTACATCTTTCTTTTCTACATTCATGACCAAACCAGTCCTTTTGTTTAAATTTTATATTTACAGATATTCTTTTCAACATATTATATGCTTGTTCTTTAATAATGACATTAACTCTTTCCATACGAAAGGCGAAAGAGACGACGTTAACAACCGTTTCACCCCAATTACCATCGTCAAAATATTGCAAGCGGAATGCTCTTATACTGAAGACGTGAATGTTGACAAAGAATACCACAATTCTGATGACGGAAGCTAAAAGTTGGGTCATTCAGACACCCACTGGACATCCGAGGGGTCTGTGTAGAGGAGAAAAGAGGACTGGCCGTACTGAGTGAGTTAATACTATTCAAAGCATCATTAACATTTACGCTGATCAAATCTTCAGCAGAAAGCTTCTGCTGTATCTCATTTGAATTCATGAACTGAGGAAGTGCTGACTAAATTCCTCTTTCCAACAATATTTAACAATGCATTGTTTTTCATCAGCATGTAAATTTCTGTTGCATTTCAATTCATTTTGCTTATCTATACATAGAACAAGAGGCAGATGATCTGATTCAATCCGCTCCAGCACACTAAGTGTTAATTCGTCGTTAATAGATTGAAAAACATTCATAGACGCAAAGAAATAACCATTGACACTACTACCTTGATCAGATATGTATGTGAAACGACCTTCACGGTCGCCAGAGACAGACATACATACAGACAGTCAGTGTGGGGTTCGGTGGACCAGAAACCCCCCAAACAACAGGAATAACAGCAACTTACAAACAACAACAACAAACAAACAAAAACAAACACCAAAGACCCCGAAAGCCCATGTGGATGTCCAGCACATCCAACAGGAAGGTCGGACAAGCCGACAGTTGGTGTGGGTCAGGTCCCTGTAAGGTGGGTAACAGCAGGATTGTTCTGCACTGATGACCGCACCCCCTCATGTTTTAGTCATGGAAAGTAATAGACTGCCCCGGCACTCGTCCCCTTTTGTGTCACGTGCCAGCCTCATGAATATTTCATGAATTCATGAGCCTCGGTCCAGACCAATACATGACTTGAAGGAATTTTAGCGTGCGCTGCAAAATGTCGGGAACGTTGTTGTTGTTGTTGTTGTTGTTGTTGTTACTGTGTGATGGTGTGAACAGTGCTCTGTGTGTCCTGCAGGCATGGTTTGCTGGAATGACGGGGGCTGCGGGGCAGTGAATAGTGTTGTGCAGTCCCTGTCTGAGGCCTCAGCAGGGTTTCGTTCGGTCGTGCAGTCCCTGTCTGAGGCCTCAGCGGGGTTTCGTTTGGTCGTGCAGTCCTTACCTGAGGCCTCAGCGGGGTTTCGTTTGGTCGTGCAGTCCTTACCTGAGGCCTCAGCAGGGTTTCGTTTGGTTGGTTGGTTTTGTCCAGTCATGACCTGCAGGTTCATATTGGGCACACCGTCCGTGCTGGTTGTAAGGCGGAAGAACCACACACCCTCTCTCTCTATCTCTGTCTCTGTCCCCCTCTCTCCACCCCCACCCCCCCCACACACACACACACATCCTCTCTCTATCTCTCTATCTGTCACACACTCTCTCTCTAAAACTGGTTTTCAGTGTGAGCAATATTTGGACTTTGTGGATAAAAAGTGTTTTACGGACTGTTTGGTAAAATTACGGCTTGGTTTGCTCCCAATAAATGGATCATTTTTAGGAGAACATTCAAATGTAATTCAAATTACGCATGTAAATGTTGTAATGTGGTCAAAGATGAAAACCATTTTATAAACAATTGTGTCCTTTACAATAACCTGCAGCAAAAACATCTGGACTCTGAAGGTAACCCTAACCCTAACACATTTTCTACATTTGTATATATATATACACTCATCTGTCTGTGTGTCCATACCACACCATCTGTACTATCTGTTTAGTCCTCCACCAGTGTGTGCGTGTGTGTGTGTGTGCGTGCGTGAAAGAGAGAGAGTGAGAGAGAGAGAGAGGCAGACAGACAGAGAAAGAGAGTGACAGACAGAGACAGGCAGAAAGAGAGACAGAGAGACACCGACAGAGCGATTCCTGGGAACCAGTTTTCCCGCTGCCAGTGAGCCGTGACGTTGTCTCGTTCATAATTCACCTGCCAAAGTGACGGTGCCTTGGCTCAACACCCTCAAAGCGACCCCCCCTCCTTTTCACACATACTGACGTCACCACCGTGTGGTCGACACTTTCAAGACGAGCCACGTGACAACTAGCAGAACCATAAGGAACATGACAAAAAATCACAGCAACAACAACAACAACGACGACAGAACGTCACTCGTCACACCTGTCAGCCGGACCCGATTTCACTGCTCACATTCTGAACACGACGATGGAACGACTGAACAGGAAATGACGAAAAACCAGTCACGACGCACGTGTGACGTGTGAAGCCCTTGTGCACGTGCCGCGGCCGACAGGCAGACAGACAGAGAAAGAAAGAGACTGAAATAGAGAGAGACAGAGAGAGACATACAGAGAAAGAAATAGACAGAGAGAGGCAGGGAGACACAGAGATATAGACAGAGACATAGAGAGACCGAGAGAGACAAAGAGAAACAGAAAGAAAGAGACTGAGATGGGCAAGCTTAGACAGAGGTACAGCGAGACAGACAGACAGAGAAAGAGACAAAGACAGGCAGGGAGAGAGAGATATAGACAGACAGAGACACAGACCGAGAGAGACAAAAAGAAAACAGACAGACAAAGAGACAGAGAAAGAGAGAGTGAGAGAGAGTTAGGCAGTGAGAGACAGACAGACAGACAGACAGACAGACAGAGAAAGAAAGAGACAGGGAGAGACAGACAGACAGAGAAAGAGATAGGCAGGGAGAGAAACAGAGAGACAGAGATAGGCAGGGAGAGACAGGGAGATACAGAGAGAGACATAAAGAGACAAAGATAGAGAGACATAAAGAGATAGAGAGAGACACACATAGAGATAGAGACAGACAGACAGACAGACAGGGAGAGACAGACAGAGAAAGAAAGAGACAGAGAGAGGCAGGGAGAGACACAGAGAGACATAGAGACATAAAGAGACAGAGACAGACAGAGAGAGAGAGATGTGCTGATCCGTGGCAGTACAGAGGCAGCAATGCACGTCATCATCGTGAAGTCCTGGGTCACTGTCACAACCAACGGTGAAGGAAGGAGAGGCTAATTCCTTTCTGTCTGTCTGTCTCATCTTCCATTTGCTTCTTCTCTCTGTTCAAACTGATTTTTCCTGTTCCTTCACCAACGCTATTTTCCTCAATCAATGCGTTCGTTTGGTCTTCAGACTGCCAGCATTCTCCATCATCAACATCATCAACATCGCCGTCGCCTTAATTCTAATCATCATCATCATCATCGTCGTCGTCGTCCTCGTCGCCGTCACCATCATTATTATCATAATCATCATCAATATTACCGTCATTATTGCCATCATCATCATCATCACACCCTTCAGCGAAAGCGAAAGCAACAAGGGAACTAACCACTTACCGTGTCAAGACAGCTGTGGACTGTGGACTTTCCGTTGACAACAAAGCATGGCCTGTCATTGACAGACTGAGAGAGAGAGAGGGAGAGGGAGAGAGGGGGGAGAGGGGCTGGGGGGGGGGAGAGAGAGACAGAGGGAGAGAGATGGAGACAGACAGACAGAGGGAGAGACACAGACAGACAGAGACAGATACATATATATATAGAGAGAGAAAGAGTCTGAGACAAAGAGACGAAGAGAAACACAGACACTGACACAGACAGACAGAGACAGAAGAAGAGACAAGGAGTGAGAAAGAGGCAGATACAGAGAGACAGAGACAGAGAGACACAGAGAGAGAGAAAGAGGCGAACACACACACACACACACACACACACACACACACACACACACACACACACACAGGGGAAAAGTTATTTTAAAAAAAACATACACAAAAAAATACACACACACACACATAACAAACAAAAAAACAAATACTTAAATAAATAAATAAATAAATAAACAAAGGCCCCAAGAACGGCACAGACCAGCTGGATGACACACAATCCACACAGCATCCTGCCAGATGACACACAATCCACACAACATCCTACCAGATGACACACAATCCACACAGCATCCTACCAGATGACACACAATCCACACAACATCCTGCCAGATGACACACAATCCACACAGCATCCTCCCAGATGACACACAATCCCCCCCCCCCCCCCCACCCTCCCCCAACAGCCTCAAAGTAACAGAGTACCGTCCACAAACACGCCGAGATAATCGCCGAATGGCGTGACGACTCACCTCCTTTCCTGATTGGACAATTGTCTCGTGCACGCCTTCTGCAGGCACGTCCACTTCCGTTTTGACCTCCACTTCCGGCTGAGGTGCGCCTGCGCTGTCGTCGGCTTTGCTGACTTCCTGCTTGACATCGGAGAGAACTTCGCCAGTCTTCGTGTCTGACACTGTGGGAAGAAAGAGCGAGATGTTGGATGTATCTGCCTGGTGGTGCTGGTGGTGTGTGAGTAGTGGTGGTGATGGTGGTGGTGTGTGAGTGGCGGTGGTGGTGTGTTAGTGGTGGTGGTGGTGGTGGTGGTGTGTGAGTAGTGGTGGTGATGGTGGTGGTGTGTGAGTGGCGGTGGTGGTGTGTTAGTGGTGGTGGTGGTGGTGGTGGTGTGTGAGTGAAGGTGGTGGTGGTGGTATGTCAGTGGTGGTGGTGGTTTGTCAGTGGTGGTGGTGTGTGAGTGGTGGTGGTGACGGTGGTGGTGGTGTGTGAGTGGTGGTGGTGGTGGTTGTGTTTGAGTGGTGGTGTGTGAGTGGTGATGGTGGTGTGTGTGTGTGTGCATCAGTGCACAATCATGCTCTGTGTGTGTGTGTGTGTGTGTGTGTCTATGTCTCCCTCCCTTACCCCCTCTTGGTCTCCCCCCCCCTGTCTCACTCCCTTCCTCTCTCCTTCCTCTCTCTCTCTGTGTCTCCCCCCCTCCCCCCCCCTCTCTCTCTCTCTCTCTCTGTCCCCCCCTCTGTGTGGCTCACCAGTTTTGCGAGCAGTGTCCACCTCCACCTTGTGTCCGTTGACTTCATGCACGTGCTGCACGTGCTCTTCGTGAACTGTGACGTCATTGCGCGCGCTCTTTTCGTCTGAGGTATCAAAAAACGATTTTTATTTTCATCAGGGCAGCATCTATTTAAAAAAGAAAAAAAAAGTTTCGTATTTCAGGAAAGAAACAGTCAGTACCATAACCCCCCGCCCCGCCTGAAAAGAAAATAACAGTTCTTTTTAAGCACACACACACACACACACACACACACACACACACACAATTTCACACACACACCCTCCCACAAACAAACAAACAACAACAAAAAACCAAACTCACGCACGTGTACATCAATCTAATCTCGCGCGTGGCAGTGTCTTGGACTGTACGTCCACGCATGTGCGTGCGGGAACACGTGAGTGATTCGCCCATTTTTGGTTTTCTTTTCGTAACACAACCCACCACACGCTTGGAAACATGTGCCGAGCGGAGAACAGAGGTGTGTGTAGGAGGGGGGGGGGGGGGGGGTTGCAAACGGCAAGCAACCCGAATTAACTTTCTGCGCAGAGAGGTGAATTGTCAAAGAGCCGTGTCGGGTTTCTTCCCTTCCATGAAACTGTCGCCATGATGTTCTAAAACACCGCCAACATGCAGGGAATCGAAGGGAGCCACCCCCACCCCCCACCCCCCACCCCCCCTTTATATATATATATATGTGTGTGTGTGTGTGTGTGTGTGTGTGTGTGTGTGTGTGTGTGTGTGTGTGTTTAGCCGTGGCATTTATGAAAACAACAGCAACAGCTTTTTTAACCTTTTTTAACAAATTTTACTTTCTTTGAAAGAAAATCAGAGTTTGAATTGTTTTGTGATATCAGGTGTCTAAAAATGTTTTTTTTTAACAATTCTAGTTTTGTTTGTATCTCTGTCTGCATGGTTTTCAACTGCTCTGGGGTGGAAAAAAAAGAAAAAGAAAGAAAGGAAGAAAGAAAAAGCCAGAATTTTGCAATGTACTAAGGAACTTATATATTTCATTTTCGTAGATGTTTTCCCCTTCTTTGAAGTGAAGTATAAGTGCGTGTTGATTTTTGTCTTCACGTGTAGAAACCATTTAGAATCATTTACTCGCATTTGATGGGTCAGGCTTCACCCATGCCGACCAAGAGAAGGCATGCACGTGCATGTTCTAGGTCTGAGTCACTGACATGATGTGGGCAGTGCATAGGTAGGTCGGAGCTTGATTCATTCTTGTGGTACGTATCTGGTGGTGGCTTTGTTGTTGTTGTTGTTGTTGTTGTTGTTGCTGTTTGTGTGGTTTTTTGTTGTTGTTGTTGTTTGTTTGTTTTTGTTTTTTGTGTGTGTTTTTCTTTTTTTTTAATCCTTAAACCAGCAGGATAATCCTGGTCCATACAGCACCTACACGCCACGCTCTGAAACTCACTTTGTTGACTTATACGAAAGACTAGTACCCTACCACTGGTGGAGATGTTGGAATACAATACAATACAACATAATACAATGCGATACGATACGATACGACACAATATGATACAATACAATACAACGCAATACGATGCAATACAATACGATACGATACGATACGACACAATATGATACAGTACAATACGACACAATACGATACAATACAATACAATTCAATACAATGTTTCCCGTTTCATCTCCGCAGTGACAGAGACACGGACATGACCATCCGATATGACCGGGAAAAAAGAAGGAAAAAATCTGTCTGTGTCTGTGTGTGTGTGTGTGTGTGTGTGTGTGTGTGTGTGTCTGTGTCTGTCTCCTGTACACGCACGAAGTGTAATCACTGAATGCCTGTGGACAGAACAGTCTGTGTGAAACATGGCCAACCTACCTGCCAGCTGAAGCAGCGACTGCAGCTCCTCCTCTTGTTTCTCCACCTGCACACACACACACACACACACACACACACACACACACACACACACACACACACACACACACACACACACACACACACACACACATACACACACGCGCGCGCGCGCACGCACGCATGCATGATCGCACACATGCACACAAGCAAACACACGCATGCACGCATGTATACAAAGTTTACAAACACGTGAACGCTTTAAAAATAAACATGAAATATTAATGCTCATAACCATTTTTCTCCCTGTCTGTCTCTCTATTTCTGTCTGTGTGTGTGTGTCTTTCTCTACCCATTGCATATTAGATCAATAGTAACATTCATAAAATATTGCCTCAAACTAACAAGACTTCCAACATCACGACTGTGTAGACAAACATGCTGCTGCTGCAAGAGGAGAAGGGCAAACAGAACTGGGTATTCCACATCCAGAGGTCATGTTTGGATGTGCCAAGGAGTAAGGCACGAGAGCGGTTTGTATCGGAATTTAAAGACAGACTTATAGCATGTTACAAACAAAACTGGCACAGAGAAATAGAGAGCAATGATAGGTATAAATGGTTCTATTCATTTAAATCAATATTTCAAACAGAGAAGTATATATATTAAGACCGTAAGAAATTGGTGGCATAAAATCTGCTTTGCGAAGCTCAGATTGAGAGCACTTGGACTGAATGCCAACAGAAGATGGTTTGATTCAGACGTAGCAACATCTCCTTGCCCATTGTGTGTCGAAAGCCCAGAAGATGAAAATCATTTCGTATCTAAGTGCAAAAGATACGATGAATTGCGAAAAAAACTGTACCCTTTTCAATACAGCTCCAGCGCAGAGGAAAGATTTGTTCGGCATACTGATGACAGAAAATGAAAATATGATACTTTCACTTGCAAAATATGTATCTAAGGCAATAAATATACGGAAAAAGTCCGTCATCAGTCCAAATACTCATTAATCAATTAAAAATTTAGTATGGATTTTATGAGGAAAAAACATAGATAAAAAGGAAGGGTTACATTTGGATGGTCAATCTCGACATTGTAATTATATGTGTTCGTATTGATATGATGGATTTTTATGTTCAGGCATAGATAATCATTTCATGATTTATACGTTCTTTGGAATGTGTTTGTATTGATATGATGTGTGTCAATGTTACATGCGTAAATATTTATCATATGATTTATATGTACTTTGTTTTCTGTGTTCTGTCCAAACCTTGGAGACGAACGACTGAAAAAAAGCACATTAAGCCAGTGACAAAGTGCCAAAGTGTTGCAGATCTCTTATTAGTTTATGTTGTTTCCATTCTGACTTGAAGATAATGACAAAGTGCCAAAGTGTCGCGAATCTCTTATTAGTTTATGTTGTTTCCATTCTGACTTGAAGATAATGACAAAGTGCCAAAGTGTCGCGAATCTCTTATTAGTTTATGTTGTTTCCATTCTGACTTGAAGATAATGACAAAGTGCCAAAGTGTCGCAAATCTGTCATTAGTTTATGTTGTTTCCATTCTGACTTGAAGATAATGACAAAGTGCCAAAGTGTCGCAAATCTGTCATTAGTTTATGTTGTTTCCATTCTGACTTGAAGATAATGACAA
>NC_134910.1:490000-517500 GCF_041734735.1 Babylonia areolata | reverse complement strand
TAATCTTAATTTAAGTCACCTGAAAAGGGTCAGTTTTAGCGAGCTCATCGCTGAAAATTACAAACTGAATTTTATCAGTTTAACTTAGGCAAACACAAATGATATAGATTTAAAGATGGAATTTACGACGATTCTGCCAGTATATTCTTAGTTTTAGTTTCCAACAGCAGTCACATACAGAATTGTAGACGGAATATAGTTAGTGTTAGTTGCTGTGAGTGTGTTAGAAGGAATATAGTTAGTGTTAGTTGCTGTGAGTGTGTTAGTTTGTTGTTCTCAGGATAGGGACTGCCTTCTGCTAACTTTCCATGTTGTTGTTGTTGTTGTTGTTGTTGTTGTTTCCATGTTGTTGTTGTTGTTGTTGTTGTTTCCATGTTGTTGTTGTTGTTGTTGTTGATCTTCTTCTTCTTCTTCTACTTCTTCTTCCATCTCTCTGTCTCTCTGTCTCCGCCTCTGTCTCTGTCTGTCTGTCTCTCTGTATACACATATATGCATACATCCCTCTTTTTCTCTGTCCCTGTCTGTCTCCCTGCCTGTCTCCCTGTCTGTCTCCCTCTGTCTCCCTGTCTGTCTCCCTGTCTGTCTCCCTGTCTGTCTCTCTGTCTGTCTCCCTCTATCTGTCTCTGTCTCCCTGTCTGTCTCCCTGTCTGTCTCCCTCTGTCTGCCTCTGTCTCCCTGTCTGTCTCCCTGTCTGTCTCCCTCTCTCTCCCTGTCTGTCTCCCTGCCTGTCTCCCTGTCTGTCTCCCTGTCTGTCTCCCTGTCTGTCTCCCTCTGTCTGCCTCTGTCTCCCTGTCTGTCTCCCTGTCTGTCTCCCTGTCTGTCTCCCTGTCTGTCTCCCTGTCTGTCTCCCTGTCTGTCTCCCTCTCTCTCCCTGTCTGTCTCTCTGTCTGTCTCCCTGTCTGTCTCCCTGTCTGTCTCCCTCTGTCTGCCTCTGTCTCCCTGTCTGTCTCCCTGTCTGTCTCCCTCTGTCTGCCTCTGTCTCCCTGTCTGTCTCCCTGTCTGTCTCCCTCTCTCTCCCTGTCTGTCTCTCTGTCTGTCTCCCTGCCTGTCTCCCTGTCTGTCTCCCTGTCTGTCTCCCTCTGTCTCCCTGTCTGTCTCCCTGTCTGTCTCCCTCTGTCTGCCTCTGTCTCCCTGTCTGTCTCCCTGTCTGTCTCCCTGTCTGTCTCTCTCTCCCTGTCTGTCTCCCTGTCTGTCTCCCTGTCTGTCTCTCTCTCCCTCTCTGTCTCCCTGCCTGTCTCCCTGTCTGTCTCCCTGTCTGTCTCTCTCTCCCTCTCTGTCTCCCTGCCTGTCTCCCTGTCTGTCTCCCTGTCTGTCTCCCTCTGTCTGCCTCTGTCTGCCTCTGTCTCCCTGTCTGTCTCCCTCTGTCTGCCTCTGTCTGCCTCTGTCTCCCTCTGTCTGCCTCTGTCTGCCTCTGTCTCCCTGTCTGTCTCCCTGTCTGTCTCCCTCTGTCTGTCTCTCTCTCCCTGTCTGTCTCCCTGCCTGTCTCCCTGTCTGTCTCCCTGTCTGTCTCCCTCTGTCTCCCTCTGTCTGCCTCTGTCTCCCTGTCTGTCTCCCTGTCTGTCTCCCTCTGTCTGCCTCTGTCTCCCTGTCTGTCTCCCTGTCTGTCTCCCTGTCTGTCTCCCTCTGTCTGTCTCTGTCTCCCTGTCTGTCTCCCTGTCTGTCTCCCTGTCTGTCTCCCTGTCTGTCTCCCTCTGTCTCCCTGTCTGTCTCCCTGTCTGTCTCCCTCTCTCTCTCTGTCTGTCTCTCTGTCTGTCTCTCTGTCTGTCTCTCTGTCTGTCTCCCTCTCTGTCTCTCTGTCTGTCTCTCTGTCTGTCTCCCTGTCTGTCTCCCTCTCTGTCTCCCTCTCTGTCTCCCTGTCTGTGTCTCTGTCTGTCTCCCTGTCTGTCTCCCTGTCTGTCTCCCTCTCTGTCTCCCTGTCTGTCTCCCTGTCTGTCTCCCTGTCTGTCTCCCTGTCTGTGTCTCTGTCTGTCTCCCCCTCTGTCTCCCTCTCTGTCTCCCTCTCTGTCTCCCTGTCTGTCTCCCTGTCTGTGTCTCTGTCTGTCTCCCTGTCTGTGTCTCTCTCAGCTGGGTGTCTTCCTGCAGTCCTGTTTGTGTTGGTGTCTGTCAATTCCCTGCGGGCAACACAAATATCCATGCTGTAGGACAACATGGAAGGTAACTAAGTTTTTAATTATGACCTGAAATTGAGTTTCCTGTCCTCTCCAGCCCTCTGTCTTTCTCTCTGTCTCTGTCTTTCTCCTTCTCTGTCTCTCTGTCTGTCTGTCTGTCTCTGTCTCTCTCTCTCTCCTCAGCCTCTCTCTGTCTCATTCTCTCAGTCTCTAGGTTTTTCTCTCTCTGTTTCTGTCTCTCTCTCATTCTATCACTCTCGCTCACTTTCCATCTCTCTCTCTCTCTCTCTCTCTCTCTCTCTCTCTCTCTCTGTCAATCTATCTCATTCCCTCTCTCTTTCTCTATCTATCTATCTGTCTGTCTGTCTGTCTGTCTGTCTGTCTGTCTATCTATCTGTCTGTCTGTCTGTCTGTCTATCTATCTATCTATCTATCCATCCATCCATATATCTATCTGCCTATCTATCTATCTATCTATCTATCCATCCATCTACCTATCTACCTACCTATCTGTCTGTCTGTCACCAGCTACCTGCAGTCACCCAACGAGCTCCCTGACCAACGCCACACAAACAAGGACCATCATCAGCACTGCTGCCCACGGGGTGGCGTTCACACCCACACAGAAAGAATGCTTCATTCTGACCAACAGGGCTTGCTGTCAGCACCACCACCTCCACCACCACCACCCTCAGCCCCTCTGTCCCCCCCCCTCCCCCTTCCCCCTGAGGACAAAGAGACGGGACGCTCCCCGGGTGGCGACATAACTGTATGGTGTGTGTGCATAATGCATGGGGGAGGCTTGCTTGGTCTGTGTGACACAGAGAGAGGGGGAGGGGAGGGAAAGAGACAGAGAGAGGGAGGGAGAGAGGTAGGCAGATGAGGGAAGGGGGGGAGAGAGAGGGGGGTGGACAGGGAATGAGAGGGAGGAAGAGAGAGAGAGAGAGAAGGGGAGAGAGGGGGGGAGGAAGGGAGAGGAAGGGAGGGAGAGGCAGGAAGAGAGAGAGAGAGAAGGGGAGAGAGAGAGGGGAGGAAGGGAGAGGGAGGAAGAAAGAGAGAGAGGGAAGGGGGGAGACAGAGTGAGGGAGAGAGAGGGGTAGACAGGTAGGAAGAGGGAGGAAGAGAGAGAGAGAGAGAGGGAAGGGGGGGGGAGAGAGAGCGAGGGAGAGAAAGGGGGGGGAAGAGAGGGGGGAGGTAGGGAGAGGGAAGGAGGGAGAGGGAGGAAGAGAGAGAGAAGGGGAAACAGAGTGAGGGAGAGAGAGGTAGGGAGAAAGAGGGGGTAGAGAAAGACACACACTCTTGTGTGGGTGGAGAAAGAGAGGGAAAGAGGGGAGAGGGGAGAGAGGGGAGAGAGTGAGACACACACAGAAGTAGAGAAACAGAGATGGGGAGAGATGGAGAGACAGACAGAGATACTGAGAGACGAAAAGAGAGAGAGGGGGAAGCGAGAGAGGAGAGTGAGAGTGAGGAGGAGATAAATATATCATGTATAAGTTTATCATCCCTTTTCGTGTTAAGAGCCTGATTGCTTGTGCTGATTATATCTATTTTTGGAGAGAGAGAGAGAGAGAGAGAGAGAGAAAGGAGAGAGAGAGAGATGAAGACCAACAATCATCGATTTGAACTGTCCTAGATTCAAAGGGCATGTGGAAGGCTTCAACTGGCTCAGGTGTGTTTAGAAAGGGGGGGTGTTTGTGTTTGTGTGTGTGTGTGTGTGTGTGTGTTATGTATATATTCATGTCACTCTGTTCCTCAAGAGTTTGCCTTGGTCTGAATGATTGTCATGGTGTGAATGATTGTCATGGTGTGCATGATTGTGAATGATATGGTGTGCATGGTTGTGAATGATTGTCATGGTCTGAATGATTGTCATGGTGTGAATGATTGTGAATGATTGTCATGGTCTGAATGATTGTCATGGTCTGAATGATTGTGAATTGTTGTCATGGTGTGAATGATTGTGAATGATTGTCATGGTCTGAATGATTGTGAATGGTTGTTATGGTGTGAATGATTGTGAATGGTTGTCATGGTCTGAATGATTGTCATGGTCTGAATGATTGTGAATGGTTGTCGTGGTTTGAATGATTGTGAATGATTGTCAGGTGTGAATGATTGTCATGGTGTGCATGATTGTCATGGTCTGAGTGATTGTCATGGTCTGAATGATTGTGAATGATTGTGATGGTGTGAATGACTGTCATGGTGTGAATGATTGTCATGGTTGTGAATGGTTGTCATGGTGTGAATGATTGTCATGGTCTGAATGATTGTCATGGTCTGAATGATTGTGAATGATTGTCATGGTGTGAATGATTGTGAATGATTGTCATGGTGTGAATGATTGTCATGGTGTGAATGATTGTGAATGATTGTCATGGTGTGACTGATTGTAATGGTGTGACTGACTGTCATGACAACAGGACGACAGCCCAAGGGCAGCAATCAGAAGGGGTTTTCCCTTCAGCCATCAACATCTGGGTGAAGTGGGTCCTCGCTGTCTTCTTCTTCCAATTCCCGTGTCTGGTCCTGATACTCACCTGCACCTTTTCTCTTCGTTATTAGCGCCGTTGGTGGTGGTGTTGCTGTTATCGTTGTTCTTATTGTTGTTATTGTTGTCATCAGTGGGAGGAAGACTAAAAAAATCTTGGTAAAAGTCGACTTACTTGGGATAACAGAGGCGACGTATCGAGCCACAAGCTCTTCTGGCAAATGAAATGAGTGAGTGACAGACAGAAAGGTACAGACAGAGAGGGAGAGAGAGTAAAGTTCAGGAAAGGAAAGTGATGAGAAGTCACAGGAAAGGACCCAAAGCAGGGTGAGTAGAACTGTCAGTGTGAATGTATGAGGGAAAGAAAGGGTTCTGAAAGGGAAGGGTGAGGGAAGGTGGGCAGGGGGTGAGAGGGCAGGAGTGGGGGAAGGGGGTGGAAGAGACTGTTAGTGTTAGGGACATATGAACAAGAAAGTAAAATAATAAAGAAAAAAATATATATATATACATATATATATAATTTAAAAAAAAAGAAAAAACAAACAAACAAAAAAACAAATAAAAACAAAAGTAAATACATAAATTAAAACAAGAGCAAAACAACAACAAACAAACACACACAAACAACACACACACACACACACACACACACACACACACACACAAACACACACATACACAGACGAAAACAAAACAAATCACACACACACACACACACACACACACACACACACACACACACACACAGAGGAATATATAAATAGATAAATACAATAAAATGAAATAATAAAGTATATAAACAAAAAACGGGATGAGGGGTGGCGGATAAATAGAGGAAAAGAGAAAGAGGGCAAGGATCAGAAAGGGGTTAGAGAATGTCTGGAAGACCGCTGCCGTCACTCTTTGGTGTTGAGTCCAGCTGGGGCGAGGGTACCAAGGCGGGCAATCACGGTGGACTCCATGAAGCGCCGGTACAGGCCAGTGGACTGGTTCTGCCAGACAGCAGCGATCCTCGCATGGGCAAAACTGTGAATGGGGCTGTTGAAATGGGTGCCCACTGGGTCACTGTAGCCAAGGCGCATGGAGCGCAGGTGTTCAGGGAAGCGCTCGTTCAGGCTGCGGTAGGTTTCACCAGTGTACTTTTTGGCACAAAGGGTGCAAGTGAGGATATACACCAGGTTCTCGGACTGGCAGTCGAAGTGCGCCCTGACTGTGAATTTCCCAGTGGGACCCGTGATGGTGGTGGAAGTATCCACGAAGGGGCATGTTTTGCACCCCTTCCGGCCACAGGGACTGGTACCAGGAGGGAGAGGGGGCCCAGATCTACGAACAGCAGCTCGCACCAAGTGGTCCCTTAGGTTGGTGTCTCTCTTGAAGGCAATGAGGGGTGGGCGGGGAAATATCTCACTCAAGCGGGTGTCAGACTTAAGAAGGTGGAAATTGTTGAGAAGGCTGCTGCGTACAGGGAGGTTGTGGGTGTGAAAGGTCAGGACAGCTGCAATACGCTCATCCTTTTCTGTGTGTTCTCGGGGCATCAGTGCCTGGGAGTGGGGGATGGCGCGGGCCTTATCAAGGCCTCTCTGGATCAAGGCCTCAGGGTACTGTCTGGCTAGAAAAAAGCCAACCATCCTCTCAGCCTGATGTTCAAAATCCAGCTCATCACTACAGATGCGTCAGAGCCGAAGGAACTGGGAGAAGGGAATGCTGTTTTTGCAGGCCTGGGGGTGACTGGAGGAGTACAAGAGGTACGAATGTGAGTCAGTCTCCTTATAGAAGACACTTGTGGTCAGAAAATTGCAGGTGGGTTGGATGGTGACAAGGATGTCCAGAACGGGACGGAGGAGTTGGAGATGGTGTGGGTAAATTTTAAGGCAGGGTGGAAGTTAGACATGAAGTAGATGAAGGTCTGAAGGGAATCTACGGGGCCGGTGGCTAGGCCAAGGCAGTCATCGATGAAGCACTTGTAGAAGGCTGGTCTGACACCTTTGTACTGTCAGCATTGTTGTTGTTGTCGTCATCGTCGTCACCGTTATTATTATCATTATTATTATTATTATTATCATCATCATTGTGATTATTAGTATCATTAGCATCATTATTATAATCAGTATTATCATTATTTGTGGTAGTAGAAGTCGTAGTCGTAGTGGTAATCGTCATAGTAGTAGTAATAGTAGTAGTAGTAGTAACATCATCATCATCTTTTTTTCATCTTTTTTCTTATTTTTTGTATTCTTTGCCCGTGTGTGTGTGTGTGTGTGTGTGTGTGTGTGTGTTTGTGTGTGTGTGTGCGTGCGTGTGTGTGTGTGTGTGTGTGTGTGTGTGTGTGTGTGTTGTGTGGTCTATCGCGCTGCACGCGAGTTGAAGTGGCAGCAAACAGCGCCGGCAGTTCCTTCAGCAGGTGTGTCTCCTCCTGCTACGCTTCTCTCTTTCACGTGCTGCTGTCCGTCACTCTGTCGCCACAGGTTGTTGACCAGCCTTCCACCCCCACACCCCCACTTCCCCCATACCTTCTGTACACCTTTCCACCCCCTACCTCCCTCTCCTACCCTCCCCCATGGTCTGGAGACATTTTCGCTGCCTTTCACAAAGTTTTAAAGGTAGGAAACTCTCTTTTCTCGTCAAGGGGGCGTGACTCCCGTTTTTCTTTTGATAACTTCCTGTCCATCAGATACACTCTTTTCCGTTCTTCCTAAACAGAGGAGTGCCGTTGACAAGAAGAAGAAGAAGGAAGAAGAGGATGACGGGGATAAGGAGAAGGAGGAGAAGGAAGAGGAGGAGAACAAGCAGGAGGAGGAGGAGGAGGGGGAGAATAATAAGAAGGATGAGGAGGGGAAGAAGGAGGAAGATAGAAGAAGAAGGAAAAAAAAGAAGTAATAAACAGAAGAAAACAGAGGATGGAGAAGAGGAAAGAGGAGGGGAGGGGTGTGGGGAGACAGTGGAGGGGGGATGAGGGGGGAGGGGTGTGGGGAGACAGTGGAGGAGGGATGAGGGGGGAGGGGTGTGAGGAGACAGTGGAGGGGATGAGGGGGGAGGGGTGTGGGAGACAGTGGAGGGGGGATGAGGGGGGAGGGGTGTGAGGAGACAGTGGAGGGGGGATGAGGGGGGAGAGGTGTGGGGAGACAGTGGAGGGGGGATGAGGGGGGAGGGGTGTGGGGAGACAGTGGAGGGGGATGAGGGGGGTGGATAGGAGGGTGTGAGGAGACAGTGGAGGGGGGATGAGGGGGGTGGGGTGTGAGGAGGCAGTGGAGGGGGATGAGGGGGGTGGATAGGAGGGGTGTGGGGAGACAGTGGAGGGGGGATGAGGGGGGAGGGGTGTGAGGAGACAGTGGAGGGGGATGAGGGGGGAGGGGTGTGAGGAGACAGTGGAGGGGGGATGAGGGGGGTGGGGGGTGAGGAGACAGTGGAGGGGGGATGAGGGGGGAGAGGTGTGAGGAGACAGTGGAGGGGGATGAGGGGGGAGGGGTGTGAGGAGACAGTGGAGGGGGGATGAGGGGGGTGGATAGGAGGGGGGTGGGGAGACAGTGGAGGGGGGATGGGGGTGGATAGGAGGGGTGTGAGGAGACAGTGGAGGGGGGATGAGGGGGGTGGATAGGAGGGGTGTGAGGAGACAGTGGAGGGGGATGAGGGGGGTGGATAGGAGGGGTGTGGGGAGACAGTGTAGGGGGGATGAGGGGGGAGGGGTGTGAGGAGACAGTGGAGGGGGGATGAGGGGGGTGGATAGGAGGGGTGTGAGGAGACAGTGGAGGGGGGATGAGGGGGGTGGATAGGAGGGGTGTGGGGAGACAGTGGAGGGGGGATGAGGGGGGAGGGGTGTGGGGAGACAGTGGAGGGGGGATGAGGGGGGTGGATAGGAGGGATGTGAGGAGGGGAGCCTACTCCTTTGTTGTGGTTTGGGCCAGTGGTCAATAATACCACGCCTGATTTAGTGTCCAAACGAGGCTAATACGGCGGATATAAGAGAGGAAGGTGTGTGTGTGTGTGTGTGGTGTGGTGTGGTGTGGTGTGTGTGTGTATGTGTGTGTGTGTGCGCCCGTGTGTGTGTATGTGTGTGTGTGTGTGAGTGAGTGAGTGTGTGTGTGTGTGTGTGTGTGTGTGTGTGTGTGTGTGTGTGTGTGTGTGTGTGTGTGTGTGTGTGTGTGTGTGTGTGTGTGTGTGTGTGTGTGTGTGTGTGTGAGTGAGTGAGTGAGTGAGTGTGTGTGTGTGTGTGTGTGTGTGTGTGTGTGTGTGCTTCAGGGAATGTTGTTCACCATGTCAGCAGAAAGACCTGTGGGCCAGACGTGAGAAGCCCACCCTGAATGTCGTTCTGTTCATCAGTACCCCCTGTACTCCGCTGTACCTTACTTTCAGTGTTTCTGGAAGAATTCAGTGTGTTTCTTCCTCTTCCTCTTCTTCCTCTTTTTCTTCTGCTTGTTCCTCTGCTTGTTCTTCTTCTTTTTCTTCTTCTTCCTCATTTTCACATGTTTTCTTTTTCTTTTTTATGGGACGAATCAGGGACAAGAACATCTTTTTTCTCTCCCTTACCCCTTCCTCTTTTCCTCCTTTCTCTCCCTTCCCCCCTCCCCCTTTCTCTCCCTTCCCCCCTCCCCCTTTCTCTCCCTTCACCCTCCCACTTTCTCTCCCTCCCCCCTCCCTCTTTCCTCATTGTCCTTCTTTCTTCATTCCCTTCCTCCTTTCTTCCTCCTTTCTTCTCCCCCACATTTCTCTCCGTATTTTCTTTTCTCTTTTCTTTGTTGTTGTTGTTGTCCCTCCTTTCATCACGTGGAGTGAACGCGGCTTCCCATTGCCTTCACATGATGAAGCGAAGCGTGTGCCTTTCAGCCCGAAAAGACAGAACCTAATTTTCTACAGGATGCACATTACCACAGCCACCCACCCCCCACCCCCCACCCTCCACACACTCTCCCTTCATACCCAACCCTCACCTCCCCCCTCCATCCCCTAAAGCCCCACACCCCACCCCCACCCACACACTCTCCCCTCATACCCAAGCCTCACCTCCCCCCTCCATCCCCTAAAGCCCCACACCCCACCCCCACCCACACACTCTCCCCTCATACCCCTCACCTCCCCCCTCCATCCCCTAAAGCCCCACACCCCACCCCCACCCACACACTCTCCCCTCATACCCAACCCTCACCTCCCCCCTCCATCCCCTAAAGCCCCACACCCCACCCCCACCCACACACTCTCCCCTCATACCCCTCACCTCCCCCCTCCATCCCCTAACCCCCCACACCCCACCCCCACCCACACACTCTCCCCTCATACCCAACCCTCAACTCCCCCCTCCATCCCCTAAAGCCCCACCCCCCACCCCCACCCACACACTCTCACCTCATACCCAACCCTCAACTCCCCCCTCCATCCCCTAAAGCCCCACCCCCCACCCCCACCCACACACTCTCCCCTCATACCCAACCCTCAACTCCCCCCTCCATCCCCTAAAGCCCCACCCCCCACCCCCACCCACACACTCTCCCCTCATACCCAACCCTCAACTCCCCCCTCCATCCCCTAACCCCCAACACCCCACCCCCACCCACACACTCTCCCCTCATCCCAACCCTCAACTCCCCCCTCCATCCCCTAAAGCCCCACACCCCACCCCCACCCACACACTCTCCCCTCATACCCAACCCTCAACTCCCCCCTCCATCCCCTAAAGCCCCCCACCCCCACCCCCACCCACACACTCTCCCCTCATACCCAACCCTCAACTCCCCCCTCCATCCCCTAAAGCCCCACACCCCACCCCCACCCACACACTCTCCCCTCATACCCAACCCTCAACTCCCCCCTCCATCCCCTAAAGCCCCACCCCCCCACCCCCACCCACACACTCTCCCCTCATACCCAACCCTCAACTCCCCCCTCCATCCCCTAAAGCCCCACCCCCCCACCCCCACCCACACACTCTCCCCTCATACCCAACCCTCAACTCCCCCCTCCATCCCCTAAAGCCCCACACCCCACCCCCACCCACACACTCTCCCCTCATCCCAACCCTCAACTCCCCCCTCCATCCCCTAAAGCCCCACACCCCACCCCCACCCACACACTCTCCCCTCATACCCAACCCTCAACTCCCCCCTCCATCCCCTAAAGCCCCACCCCCCACCCCCACCCACACACTCTCCCCTCATACCCAACCCTCAACTCCCCCCTCCATCCCCTAAAGCCCCACACCCCACCCCCACCCACACACTCTCCCCTCATACCCAACCCTCAACCCCCCCCCCCCTTTACCCCGACCGACACCTTTGTCCACACCCTGTTTCACAAGAGTGTGAAATGTGCTCTCCCTGGCCCCGGGGCAGTTTGTGAAGCAACCTGGAGGTGGGGGTGGTGATGGGGTGTTGGGGTGAGGTGGTGGTGGGATGTGGTGTAGCTCTTACGAGACCAGTAACGTCGTTTGGCCCAATGTACAGCGACGGGGAAAAGATGGTAACTGTGGGAACTGAGCCATCTTTGTGTAATCAGATCACCAGGAAAAGGAAGTGGGGTGGGGTGTCAGAGGTCAGAGTTGTTAAGAACATCAAAGAAAACAAGTCGAGGTAGCGTGGAAAAGGAGGAGAAGAAAGTCACGAAGAAAGAGTGAGTGAGAGACAGAGATAAAGACAGAGGCAAAGAGAGACAGAGACAGACAGAGACAAAGAGAGACAGAGAGAGACAGAGACAGACAGAGAGAAAGACAGACAGACAGACAGACAAAGACAAAAGGAGACAGAGAGAGACAGACAGAGGCAAAGAGAGACAGAGAGGAAGACAGACAGACAGACAGAGACAAAGAGAGACAGAGATGAAGACAGACAGAGAGGAAGACACAGACAGACAGAGACAAAGAGAGACAGAGAAGACAGACAGACAGCTTGATGGGAATGGGAATGAAATAAACGTCTGCCAATTTTACATTTTGTATCTATGATGTGTGTGTGTGTGTGTGTGTGTGTGTGTGTGTGTGTGTGTGTGTGTGCGTGCGTGCGCGGGCGCGCGTGTGTGTTTGTGTGTGTGTGTGAAGCTAACTATCAACAAACAACAAACCAACCATAAAAGACATTGCAAAAGGGGGTAAACAAAACCTGACGTTCGAAGACAAAAAAGTCTCAACAGTAACATAAACGCCTGATATAAGAAACCGGAGAGTAGAGAAGAAGAAGAAGATGATGAAGGAGGAGGAGGAGGAGGGGGAGGAGGAGGAGGAGGAGAAAAAGGAGAGGAGGAAGAAGAAGAACGAAGAGGAAAACGAGAAAGTAAGAAGAAAGCCTGGAGTGAAAAGCGAACAGAGACGACAGAAAAACCAGAGAAAGGACGAGAAAAAACAACAACAAGAACAAACATATCGTGAGAAAGGAAGGGAGAATGGAAGGGAGAATGGAAGGGAGGAAGGATGGGAGAATGAAAGGGAGAATGAAAGGGAGAATGAAAGGGAGAATGGAAGGGAGAATGAAAGGGAGAATGGAAGGGAGGAAGGATGGGAGAATGAAAGGGAGAATGGAAGGGAGGAAGGATGGGAGAATGGAAGGGAGAATGAAAGGGAGAATGAAAGGGAGAATGGAAGGGAGGAAGGAAGGGAGAATGAAAGGGAGAATGAAAGGGAGAATGGAAGGGAGGAAGGATGGGAGAATGAAAGGGAGAATGAAAGGGAGAATGAAAGGGAGAATGGAAGGGAGAATGAAAGGGAGAATGAAAGGGAGAATGAAAGGGAGAATGAAAGGGAGAAAAGAAGGGAGAGGGAAAGAGATTCAGCTGGAAGGGGGGACAGCAGGACGGAATGAAAGCATACATACCTCCTTCACTGTTCTGGGCGTATCGGCTGCTGAAATCAGAACAGAAACACAGTCAGTCAGATGAGACAGACAAAGAGACAGGGAGAGAGAGAGGGACAGAGACAGACAGACGGACAGACAGGCAGAGAAAGAGAGAGGAGGGGAGACAGACAGAGAGACAGAGACAGAGAGACAGAATGCCAGCCAGCCAGACAGACAGAGACAGGGACAGAGACAGAGAGAGACAGAGAGATAACTCAGAACTCAAAACATTTTTTTTTTATAAAGGCATGGCCCATTCTTCCAACTTGTCCTTGCTAATCTACATCAGTTACAGTAACACATATTATATTTGATCAAAAGGGGAGAAAGCGAGAAAATAAAACAAAAAAGAAATAAGTCCTGCAGAAGGAATATGATAATGAACGCATACACACACACACACACACAGAGAGAGACTGACTGATGGATATGAGAGAGAGAGAGAGAGAGAGATGGTAGTGACATCACTAAAACAATGATAACCCACCTGGTCACAGAAATAATGACCCATTAAACTGGTAGTGACATCACTAAAACAATGATAACCCACCTGGTCACAGAAATAATGACCCATTAAACTGGTAGTGACATCACTAAAACAATGATAACCCACCTGGCCACAGAAATAATGACCCATTAAACTGGTAGTGACATCACTAAAACAATGATAACCCACCTGGTCACAGAAATAATGACCCATTAAACTGGTAGTGACATCACTAAAACAATGATGGTGTTGTTGCTGGGGGGGGGGGGGTTCTGTTTCATGACAAAGAGCGTTGGGTTACGCTGCTGGTCAGGCATCTGCTTGGCAGATGTGGTGTAGCGTATATGGATTTGTCTGAACGCAGTGACGCCTCCCTGAGTAACTGAACTGAACTGAACTGAACTGTCTTGTTTTTGTTTGACTTGGGTTTTTTTCTGAAAAATAATGCCCCTTCCAGCTGATAATATCACACTGTTCGTATCCGTGTCTCAGCTTCTGAAACGTCTGTAACAAGGTTTCTGGTACGTTAGCCAGCTTGATGTGTGTTTCGCCTTCGGTTTGTCTTGTTTGTCTTGATGCTTGTCTTGATGTTTGTCTTGTTTGTCTTGATGTTTGTTCTGCTGTTGCTCCTTGTCTCTTTGTCTTTCTGTCTTTCTTTTTTCTGTTTCTTTCTCTCTCTTATTCTGTACTTGTCTCGGTTTGTTTGTTTTTTTCTTTCTTTTTTGTTTTGTTATTTTCCCCACTACGTACTTTTGTCGTTCAGTGAGTCATTTCTCTTCTGCGTGCAGCTTTCTTTCTTGCTTTCTTTCGTTCCTTCTTTCTTCCCTTCCTTCTTTCTTTCTTTCTTTCTTTCTATCTATATGTATCCGTTCTTTCTGTCAATATCTCTCCCTCGCTTTTAAGAATAATTGTGTATTTATGCGGTTTGGTATAATTATTTTTTTCTTGCGTTTTTTTGTTTGTTTTGTTTTGGGTTTTTTTCCCTCTCTTTTTTTTCTTCGGTATTCTGTTACCGGATATTTTTGTCTCGTTTTCTTTCTACATTTTTTTCTTCTTCTTCCTCTCTGTCTGTCTGTCTGTCTGTGTTTGTCTCTCTGTCTGTCTCTGGCTCTCTCTCTCTCTGTCTCTATATGTCTGTCTCTGTCTCTATATGTCTGTCTGTCTGTCTCTCTCTCTGTCTCCCTCTCTCTGTCTCTCTGCCCTCTCTCTCTCTATCTCTCTCTCCCTCTCTCTCTGTCTCTCTCTCTCTAGTGAACAAGTAAACATTTAGCAATACGTCTGTAAAAATCTGTCAAACGGATAAGAGATGATACATAAACTCTGCATTATCAATGTATTCATACCTTAAGCATGCTGTATTTGCTTTTCTGCAGACAAAGGGGTTGGTTGATCACTGTACTCTGTTTGCACCCCTTCAGTTGGGTCTATGGCCTATCTGAAGAAATCACCCGGTCTGGTCTGTTCAGGTCTGTCTCTGTGTGTGTTGCTTCATGGTTAGTTCAGTCTGTTCAGGTCTGTCTCTGTGTGTTGCTTCATGGTTAGTTCAGTCTGTTCAGGTCTGTCTCTGTGTGTGTTGCTTCATGGTTAGTTCAGTCTGTTCAGGTCTGTCTCTGTGTGTGTTGCTTCATGGTTAGTTCAGTCTGTTCAGGTCTGTCTCTCTGTGTGTGTTGCCTCATGGTTAGTTCAGTCTGTTCAGGTCTGTCTCTGTGTGTGTGTTGCTTCATGGTTAGTTCAGTCTGTTCAGGTCTGTCTCTCTGTGTGTGTTGCTTCATGGTTAGTTCAGTCTGTTCAGGTCTGTCTCTGTGTGTGTTGCTTCATGGTTAGTTCAGTCTGTTCAGGTCTGTCTCTGTGTGTGTGTTGCTTCATGGTTAGTTCAGTCTGTTCAGGTCTGTCTCTGTGTGTGTTGCTTCATGGTTAGTTCAGTCTGTTCAGGTCTGTCTCTCAGTGTGTTGCTTCATGGTTAGTTCAGTCTGTTCAGGTCTGTCTCTGTGTGTGTTGCTTCATGGTTAGTTCAGTCTGTTCAGGTCTGTCTCTGTGTGTGTTGCTTCATGGTTAGTTCAGTCTGTTCAGGTCTGTCTCTGTGTGTGTTGCTTCATGGTTAGTTCAGTCTGTTCAGGTCTGTCTCTGTGTGTGTTGCTTCATGGTTAGTTCAGTCTGTTCAGGTCTGTCTCTGTGTGTGTTGCTTCATGGTTAGTTCAGTCTGTTCAGGTCTGTCTCTGTGTGTGTTGCTTCATGGTTAGTTCAGTCTGTTCAGGTCTGTCTCTGTGTGTGTTGCTTCATGGTTAGTTCAGTCTGTTCAGGTCTGTCTCTGTGTGTGTTGCTTCATGGTTAGTTCAGTCTGTTCAGGTCTGTCTCTGTGTGTGTTGCTTCATGGTTAGTTCAGTCTGTTCAGGTCTGTCTCTGTGTGTGTTGCTTCATGGTTAGTTCAGTCTGTTCAGGTCTGTCTCTGTGTGTGTGTTGCTTCATGGTTAGTTCAGTCTGTTCAGGTCTGTCTCTGTGTGTGTTGCTTCATGGTTAGTTCAGTCTGTTCAGGTCTGTCTCTGTGTGTGTTGCTTCATGGTTAGTTCAGTCTGTTCAGGTCTGTCTCTGTGTGTGTTGCTTCATGGTTAGTTCAGTCTGTTCAGGTCTGTCTCTGTGTGTGTGTTGCTTCATGGTTAGTTCAGTCTGTTCAGGTCTGTCTCTGTGTGTGTTGCTTCATGGTTAGTTCAGTCTGTTCAGGTCTGTCTCTGTGTGTGTTGCTTCATGGTTAGTTCAGTCTGTTCAGGTCTGTCTCTGTGTGTGTTGCTTCATGGTTAGTTCAGTCTGTTCAGGTCTGTCTCTGTGTGTGTGTTGCTTCATGGTTAGTTCAGTCTGTTCAGGTCTGTCTCTGTGTGTGTTGCTTCATGGTTAGTTCAGTCTGTTCAGGTCTGTCTCTGTGTGTGTGTTGCTTCATGGTTAGTTCAGTCTGTTCAGGTCTCTCTCTGTGTGTGTTGCTTCATGGTTAGTTCAGTCTGTTCAGGTCTGTCTCTGTGTGTGTGTTGCTTCATGGTTAGTTCAGTCTGTTCAGGTCTGTCTCTGTGTGTGTTGCTTCATGGTTAGTTCAGTCTGTTCAGGTCTGTCTCTGTGTGTGTGTTGCTTCATGGTTAGTTCAGTCTGTTCAGGTCTCTCTCTGTGTGTGTTGCTTCATGGTTAGTTCAGTCTGTTCAGGTCTGTCTCTGTGTGTGTTGCTTCATGGTTAGTTCAGTCTGTTCAGGTCTGTCTCTGTGTGTGTTGCCTCATGGTTAGTTCAGTCTGTTCAGGTCTGTCTCTGTGTGTGTTGCTTCATGGTTAGTTCAGTCTGTTCAGGTCTGTCTCTGTGTGTGTTGCTTCATGGTTAGTTCAGTCTGTTCAGGTCTGTCTCTGTGTGTGTTGCTTCATGGTTAGTTCAGTCTGTTCAGGTCTGTCTCTGTGTGTGTTGCTTCATGGTTAGTTCAGTCTGTTCAGGTCTGCTCTCTGTGTGTGTTGCTTCATGGTTAGTTCAGTCTGTTCAGGTCTGTCTCTGTCTGTGTTGCTTCATGGTTAGTTCAGTCTGTTCAGGTCTGTCTCTGTGTGTGTTGCCTCATGGTTAGTTCAGTCTGTTCAGGTCTGTCTCTGTGTGTGTTGCTTCATGGTTAGTTCAGTCTGTTCAGGTCTGTCTCTGTGTGTGTTGCTTCATGGTTAGTTCAGTCTGTTCAGGTCTGTCTCTGTGTGTGTTGCTTCATGGTTAGTTCAGTCTGTTCAGGTCTGTCTCTGTGTGTGTTGCTTCATGGTTAGTTCAGTCTGTTCAGGTCTGTCTCTGTGTGTGTTGCTTCATGGTTAGTTCAGTCTGTTCAGGTCTGTCTCTGTGTGTGTTGCTTCATGGTTAGTTCAGTCTGTTCAGGTCTGTCTCTGTGTGTGTTGCTTCATGGTTAGTTCAGTCTGTTTTCTGATGCTGACCGGCACAGGAGTTATTTCAGTCTCTCCTTCCCTCACCGCCCACTTTCACCGTCATTCTTCTTCCCACCTCCCTCCCCCCTCTGTTCTGCCTGCCCCCACCACCACCCACACCCCAGCCAACCACACTTGCCCTTCACCAGCAAGGCCTTGTTTAATGGCAAGTGACAGCGCCAGCGGACATGTTGCGCATGCGTCAAAGTGACGTCAGCGTGGGTGTAATTTACATACATTGACATTTCGGGGCCTCTTCGTTCTCATCGTTGTTGACCGTGTTTTTGTCGAGGCGATTTGTTGTCAAATAAGCTGTAGACTTTTTCTTGGTTCTGTCTGTCCAGGAAATAAGCTGTAGACTTTTTGTTGGTTCTGTCTGTCCAGGAAATAAGCTGTAGACTTTTTGTTGGTTCTGTCTGTCTAGGAAATAAGCTGTAGAGTTTTTGTTGGTTCTGTCTGTCCAGGAGATTTGTTGTCAAATAAGCTGTAGAGTTTTTGTTGGTTCTGTCTGTCCAGGAAATAAGCTGTAGACTTTTTGTTGGTTCTGTCTGTCCAGGAGATATGTTGTCAAATAAGCTGTAGAGTTTTTGTTGGTTCTGTCTGTCCAAGAGATTTGTTGTCAAATAAGCTGTAGAGTTTTTGTTGGTTCTGTCTGTCCAAGAGATTTGTTGTCAAATAATCTGTAGACTTTTTGTTGGTTCTGTCTGTCCAGGAGATTTGTTGTCAAATAAGCTGTAGACTTTTTGTTGGTTCTGTCTGTCCAGGAAATAAGCTGTAGACTTTTTGTTGGTTCTGTCTGTCCAGGAGATATGTTGCCAAATAAGCTGTAGACTTTTTCTTGGTTCTGTCTGTCCAGGAGATTTGTTGTCAAATAAGCTGTAGAGTTTTTGTTGGTTCTGTCTGTCCAAGAGATTTGTTGCCAAATAAGCTGTAGACTTTTTGTTGGTTCTGTCTGTCCAGGAGATTTGTTGCCAAATAAGCTGTAGACTTTTTGTTGGTTCTGTCTGTCCAGGAGATTTGACGTCTTGAGACGTGGGCTTTTGAATGATTTCTTCCAGTCGTTCGTTGCTGCCCCTTATCTATTTATTCATTCATTTATTCATTTATGGGTCTATTTATGTATTCATCCTTTCATTTGTTTGTTCGCTTTGTTCATTCTTTCATTTTGGCATCACATATATTCCTCAAACAAGCTGTTTCTTTTTCCTTTTTTCTTTTCTGTTGTATGCTTGGAGCAAAGTCTTTGCCGTTGGGGAATTTAACCTGTCATCTTTTCTGTTGTATGCTTGGAGGAAAGTCTTTGCCGTTAGGGAATTTAACTTGTCATCTTTTCTGTTGTATGCTTGGAGGAAAGTCTTTGCCGTTAGGGAATTTAACTCACTCAGTACGGCCAGTCCTCTCTTCTCCTCTACACAGACCCCTCGGATGTCCAGTGGGTGTCTGAATGACCCAGCCTTTAGCTTCCGTCGTCAGAATTGTGGTATTCTTTGTAAACATTCACGTCTTCAGTATAAGAGCCTTCCGCTTGCAATATTTTGATGATGGTAATTGGGGTGAAACGCTGTTAACGTCGTCTCTTTCGCCGTTCGTATGGAAAGAGTTAACCTGTCATCTTTTCTGTTGTATGCTTGGAGGAAAGTCTTTGCCGTTAGGGAATTTAACCTGTCATCTTTTCTGTTGTATGCTTGGAGGAAAGTCTTTGCCGTTAGGGAATTTAACCTGTCATCTTTTCTGTTGTATGCTTGGAGGAAAGTCTTTGCCGTTAGGGAATTTTTCTTTTCTTCTTCATTTTTCAACTTGCACTGTGGAAACTGAAGGCCTTTTTTTCATTGATCTATTGATTATTTGATTATTTGCTGTGACAACGATTTTTGTGTTCAAATCACTGCTCCAGAAAAACAACAACTGTTTTCAGAATTGAAGAATTTAGTAACGATGTGTTATGACTACTGTTTCTTTCTCTGCGTTTTTGGTCTTATTTTCGTCCTTTCTTTATTCATTTTCACTTCGTTCCAGAAAAGGATCGTCTTTTTATACTGATTTGCTATTTTATTTGTTATAATTGTACCATTTTGTTAGTTCCAGAAATTCACTGTCTTTTACCACACACACACACACACACACACACACACACACACACACACACTGGCACACACCACACACACTCACACACACACACACACACACACACACACACACACACACACACACTGGCACACACCACACACACTGACACAGACTCAGACACACACACACACACACACACACACACACACACACACACACACACACACACACACACACACACACAAACACACACACACACACACACACACACACACACACACACACACACACACACACACACATGAACTGGTATACCAAGTGTTGGTTTCTATCCTTTGCAGTCTATACTTTGGAGTTTTTTCAATAGATATTTTGGGGCATCGAAAAAAACTTCTTGGGCACAAGTTAGTTTTGATCGAATAAGCGATGTAGATAGGCCCAAAAGTGTTAAACTGTCTTGTCCCCAAGATTGCTTACTTGTAATCTTTGAAAAGTTTAACGTTTTTCTTGCTTTTGTAAAAATATTCTTCGTATGTTAGTTTTGCTGTCAGATATACTCCAAGGAATTTCACCACCTTTCTATACCCAAGGGATGTATCATCTATCTCAAAGATAGGCATTGGATTTGATCCATTATTAAAAAGCATAATATGCGATTTTTAGTAGACATCTGCAAACCGTTTTCAATCATAATCAGAAATTAGGTTTTTTTGTATGGTTTAAAGATCCAGCTGGTTTACACTTTCTTAATGCTGCTTTCATCCAAATACATATGTCATCAGCATTCTGGACAAGTACAATATTTTTTGTTAGTGTTCTTGGTAGGTCGAACAGTTCTGCTTCATGTATTGAAACGCACAGTGCTGCTGAAGTAGCACCACTTGAAGAACACAAGTACCTCCAACGCACCAGATTCGTCTTGAGAAGTTCTGCAGTAGAAAATGATTTGAAACCTGAACCAAATCTTGTCCGATACTGACTTTCCAAAAAGAGCTAGGGCCATAGCCTCTTACATGACTATAAGTACATACTACTATAACAAGCTCTGATCTAAATCGGGAGCATGATTTTTCAAAACTGTGTTATATCTCCTATTCTTCCTTGGGAACTCAAGAGAGCCGGATTTGATATTGATGGGAACTCTAGAGAGCCCAATTTGATATTGATGGGAACTCTAGAGAGCCCAATTTGATATTGATGGGAACTCTAGAGAGCCCGATTTGATATTGATGGGAACTCTAGAGAGCCCGATTTGATATTGATGGGAACTCTAGAGAGCCCAGTTTGATATTGATGGGAACTCAAGAGAGCCCAATTTGATATTGATGGGAACTCTAGAGAGCCCAATTTGATATTGATGGGAACTCAAGAGAGCCCAATTTGATATTGATGGGAACTCTAGAGAGCCCAATTTGATATTGATGGGAACTCTAGAGAGCCCAATTTGATATTGATGGGAACTCTAGAGAGCCCGATTTGATATTGATTAAACGAATGTGACAAAGACTGAAAACATGAATTTATTGTCATCCTATGCTCGAATCCACTTATATGATAAACATCCAAACCACCAGATGGTCTATACAGATGGTTCTGTATTAAACAATAATGCTGGTGCCGCATATATCATACCTGGCCTAAACGCAGAAAAGTTTTATAACGTGGGGTAAAGAGTCAATCTTTACCGCGGAGCTAGTTGCAGTACTTATGGCATTGTATTTTGGAGTTGTTTTTCTTTTTTACCCGATTAAAAAAAATCAAATTGCTTTTTGTGTCGACCCCAAGTAATTAATCCTATCAAATCTTCATACTGGAAAGTAGATATGAAATTATTGTTGGAATTATACATCTAATTCATTTACTCTCAGTGAGGGGTACCAGTATGACTTTTATATGGATTCCTTCACAGTGTGGCCTTTTTTTCTTTTCTTTTTATAATGAGAAGGTTGAGCTCTTGGCGAAAACAGGAACATAGGAATCAGCTGAGTCAACATGTTTATCTCTTCCATTTTTATTGCAAGAATGTTATAGTAAGAAGAACAGATTCAGCGATCATACTTTCAACACACACACAATAAAACAAGCGAACAAATACATACGCACACACTCACGCCCACACACTCAAATACATATATATACACAGAGAGATAGACAGTCAGACAGATGGACAGAAGGGTGCGATGTTAAAGCAAAGTCTATATCGATGTATTCCCATAATATATAGAAATACATATGTATATAATTCACGCACTGACCTTTGTCTGCGACAGACGAAAACCCAGTGCTCTACCCTGGTCAGTATTGATTTTCCACCAAAATGTCTTCCCCAGTGTTTATGGAAGCGTTTCTACTGTCTGTCTGTCTGTCTGTCTGTCTGTTCGTTTCTCTCTTTACAAAGAAATAAAAGAGTGAAAGTGAGAGTGAGAAAGAAAAGAGGGAGAGAGAGAAAGACAGACAGAGACAGAGACACAGAGAGAGAGAAAGACAGAGACACAGAGAGAGAGAAAGACAGAGACACAGAGAGAGAGAAAGACAGAGACAAAGAGAACAAGATGGAAAAGCCGAGAAAAGAGTGAGGGGAAGAGGGGGGAGAGAGAATGACAGACAGAGACAGAGAGAGAAACAGAGACAGAGAAACAGAGAGAGAAAGAAAGAGACAGATAGACAGAGGGAGACAGAGACAGACAGGGAGAGACAGAGGAAGACAGAAAGAAAGAGAAAGACAGAGGCACAGAGACGAGAGAGGAGGACAGACAGACAGGCAGAGACAGAGAGAGAGGGGGGGGACAGACAGAGAGAGAGAGGGGGGGACAGACAGAGAGAGAGGGGGGACAGACAGAGAGAGAGGGGGGGACAGACAGAGAGAGAGGGGGGACAAACAGAGAGAGAGGGGGGACAGACAGAGAGAGAGGGGGGGCAGACAGACAGAGAGGGGGGACAGACAGACAGAGAGGGGCAGACAGAGAGAGAGAGAGGGGGGGGACAGACAGAGAGAGAGAGAGAGGGGGGGACAGACAGAGAGGGGGGGACAGACAGACAGAGGGGGGCGGACAGACAGACAGAGAGAGAGGGGGGGGACAGACAGACAGAGAGAGAGGGGGGGACAGACAGACAGAGAGAGAGGGGGGGACAGATAGACAGAGGGGGGGGACAGACAGACAGAGAGGGGGGGACAGACAGACAGAGGGGGGGGGACATACAGACACAGAGAGAGGGGGGGACAGACAGACACAGAGAGAGGGGGGGACAGACAGACAGAGGGGGGGGACAGACAGACAGAGAGAGAGGGGGGACAGACAGACAGACAGGGGGGACAGACAGACAGGGGGGACAGACAGACAGAGAGAGGGGGGGGACAGACAGAGAGGGGGGGACAGACAGACAGGGGGGACAGACAGAGAGAGAGGGGGGACAGACAGAGAGAGAGGGGGGACAGACAGACAGAGAGGGGGGACAGACAGACAGAGAGGGGGGACAGACAGAGAGAGAGAGAGAGGGGGGGACAGAGAGAGAGCGAGAGAGGGGGGGGACAGACAGAGAGGGGGGGACAGACAGACAGAGGGGGGGACAGACAGACAGAGAGAGAGGGGGGGACAGACAGACAGAGAGAGAGGGGGGGGACAGACAGACAGAGGGGGGGACAGACAGACAGAGAGAGAGGGGGGGACAGACAGAAAGAGAGAGAGGGGGGACAGACAGACAGACAGGGGGGACAGACAGACAGAGAGAGAGGGGGGGGACAGACAGACAGGGGGGGGGGACAGACAGAAAGAGAGGGGGGACAGACAGAGAGGGGGGACAGACAGAAAGAGAGGGGGGACAGACAGAGAGGGGGGACAGACAGAGAGAGAGGGGGGACAGACAGACAGACAGACAGGGGGGACAGACAGAAAGAGAGGGGGGACAGACAGAGAGGGGGGACAGACAGAGAGAGAGGGGGGACAGACAGAAAGAGAGGGGGGACAGACAGAGAGGGGGGACAGACAGAAAGAGAGGGGGGACAGACAGAGAGGGGGGACAGACAGAAAGAGAGGGGGGACAGACAGAGATGGGGGACAGACACAGAGAGAGGGGGGGACAGACAGACAGACAGACAGGGGGGACAGACAGACAGACAGACAGAGAGGGGGGACAGACAGACAGGGGGGACAGACAGACAGACAGGGGGGACAGACAGACAGGGGGGGACAGACAGACAGGGGGGGACAGACAGACAGGGGGGGACAGACAGACAGAGAGGGGGGACAGACAGACAGAGAGGGGGGACAGACAGACAGAGAGAGAGGGGGGACAGACAGACAGGGGGGACAGACAGACAGAGAGGGGGGACAGACAGACAGAGAGGGGGGACAGACAGACAGAGAGGGGGGACAGACAGAGAGGGGGGACAGACAGACAGGGGGGACAGACAGACAGACAGGGGGGACAGACAGACAGACAGGGGGGACAGACAGACAGGGGGGGACAGACAGACAGATAGACAGGGGGGACAGACAGACAGGGG
The DNA here is from genome assembly GCF_041734735.1 of Babylonia areolata. Lineage (NCBI taxonomy): Eukaryota > Metazoa > Mollusca > Gastropoda > Neogastropoda > Buccinidae > Babylonia > Babylonia areolata. Next base: position 494,108 of record NC_134910.1, on the reverse strand, counting down.
GGACAGACAGACAGAGAGAGAGGGGACAGACAGACAGGGGGGACAGACAGACAGAGAGAGAGGGGGGACAGACAGACAGGGGGGACAGACAGACAGGGGGGACAGACAGACAGAGAGAGAGGGGGGACAGACAGACAGGGGGGACAGACAGACAGACAGAGAGGGGGGACAGACAGAGAGGGGGGACAGACAGACAGGGGGGACAGACAGACAGACAGAGAGGGGGGACAGACAGACAGAGAGGGGGGGACAGACAGACAGGGGGGACAGACAGACAGACAGGGGGGACAGACAGACAGACAGGGGGGACAGACAGACAGAGAGGGGGGACAGACAGACAGAGAGGGGGGACAGACAGACAGGGGGGACAGACAGGCAGAGAGGGGGGACAGACAGACAGGGGGGACAGACAGACAGGGGGGACAGACAGACAGAGAGGGGGGACAGACAGACAGAGAGGGGGGGACAGACAGACAGGGGGGACAGACAGACAGAGAGGGGGGACAGACAGACAGACAGGGGGGACAGACAGACAGACAGGGGGGACAGACAGACAGAGAGGGGGGACAGACAGACAGGGGGGACAGACAGACAGAGAGGGGGGACAGACAGACAGGGGGGACAGACAGGGGGGACAGACAGACAGACAGGGGGGACAGACAGACAGACAGGGGGGGACAGACAGACAGAGAGGGGGGACAGACAGACAGACAGGGGGGGACAGACAGACAGACAGGGGGGGACAGACAGACAGAGAGGGGGGGACAGACAGAGAGGGGGGGACAGACAGAGAGGGGGGACAGACAGACAGGGGGGGACAGACAGACAGATAGACAGGGGGGACAGACAGACAGGGGGGACAGACAGACAGAGAGGGGGGACAGACAGACAGGGGGGACAGACAGACAGACAGGGGGGGACAGACAGACAGACAGGGGGGACAGACAGACAGGGGGGACAGACAGAGAGGGGGGACAGACAGACAGGGGGGACAGACAGACAGAGAGAGAGGGGACAGACAGACAGGGGGGACAGACAGACAGAGAGAGAGGGGGGACAGACAGACAGGGGGGACAGACAGACAGAGAGAGAGGGGGGACAGACAGACTGGGGGGACAGACAGACAGACAGAGAGGGGGGACAGACAGAGAGGGGGGACAGACAGACAGGGGGGACAGACAGACAGACAGAGAGGGGGGACAGACAGACAGGGGGGACAGACAGACAGAGAGGGGGGACAGACAGACAGAGAGGGGGGGACAGACAGACAGGGGGGACAGACAGACAGACAGGGGGGACAGACAGACAGACAGGGGGGACAGACAGACAGGGGGGACAGACAGGCAGAGAGGGGGGACAGACAGACAGGGGGGACAGACAGACAGGGGGGACAGACAGACAGACAGGGGGGACAGACAGACAGACAGGGGGGACAGACAGACAGAGAGGGGGACAGACAGACAGACAGGGGGGGACAGACAGACAGACAGGGGGGGACAGACAGACAGAGAGGGGGGACAGACAGACAGACAGACAGAGAGGGGGGGGACAGACAGAGAGAGGGGGGACAGACAGAGAGAGGGGGGACAGACAGACAGACAGACAGAACACTGAGAGAGGGGAACAGACAGACAGACAGACAGATAGAGAGGGGGACAGACAGTACAGATAGAGAGGGGGGCAGACAGACAGAGACAGAGAGACAACTGAAACAGCTGTTGTGTACAGGTACATGACAACTGAAACAGCTGTTGTGTACAGGTACATGACAACTGAAACAGCTGTTGTGTACAGGTACATGACAACTGAAACAGCTGTTGTGTACAGGTACATGACAACTGAAACACCTGTTGTGCAAGGGATAGCAAAGTCTCCTTTACCGCCGAAATAAAAGAATAATTGAGATATAACAAAACACACAAAAACATGATTTAAGTTGCGTTATTACGTCCACTACAATCACATCTATTTATCGCACAAAGAAGGAAACGTCAACATTGCTTTCAGTGTTGAATTTAGTCAGATGACGTCAGATGCGCCGCGTCCTTGAGGGTCAGTCTGTTTACTTCGGAACTAAACATGCATGCTTCGATCCCGCTCACGTAACTTCTGTTCCCAAGCTTATTTCATATAGCATATATAATACAGAGCACTTTTCAACGATTTTTCAAATCTCTCTCTTTTTTTCTTTTTTCTTTTTCTCTCTCCCTCCCCATTATTCTGTGACTGGATAAAGAGCGAAGCAAATGTGAGTCTTGAAGGCTTTGCCTCTTCCTCCTCCTCCTCCTCCTTCCAATCCTCCTCTTCCTCCTCTTCTTCTTGTTATTCCTCCTCGTCCACCTGCTCCTCTTCTTCTTCTTTTTCTTCTTCTTCTCATCCTTCTCTTTTTCTTTTTCTACTTGTTTTGCAAATACTTGCTGGAACTCAGTCCACCAGCTGCCATGCCATGATGAATGAAAAGTTGAATGTATGTGTGATCGTGCCAGCAATTGAACAGTAAGTGCGTGTGTAGGTGTTTGAGTATGTGGGTGTAAATGTGTACGTATGTCTTTGTTTACTTATTTCATCATGTGTGTGTGTGTGTGTGTGTGTGTGTGTGTGTGTGTGTGTGTGTGTGTGTGTGCGCGCGCGCGCGCGCGCGCGAACACATACGTACGTGATAATGTAACAATTGTTCTTTTCTTTGCTTTGTTATTTTTAATGGACTAGTCCAGTTACTATTCTCGTTCGTCGTTCTTATTATTCTATCTTATTTCGTTTTGTTTCTTTAATTTTATGTTTTGTATTGTAAAGTGGGCAGAATTGTAAAAAGGCCTTTACTGCGCCTAATTCTTTACCCATTACAGATTAATCAATCAGTCTTCTTCCTCCTCTTCCTCGTCTTCTTCCTCGTCACCCGTCACCCGGACAGAGCACCCGTCACCCGGACAGGGCACCGTCACTTAGACAGGGCACCCGGACAGGGCACCGTCACCCAGACAGGGCACCGTCACCCGGACAGGGCACCGTCACCCGTCACCCAGACAGGGCACCGTCACCCAGATAGGGCACCGTCACTTAGGGCACCGTCACCCGGACAGGGCACCGTCACCCGGACAGGGCACCGTCACCCGGACAGGTCACCGTCACCCGGACAGGGCACCGTCACCCGGACAGAGCACCCGTCACCCGGACAGGTCACCGTCACCCGGACAGGGCACCGTCACCCGGACAGGGCACCGTCACCCGGACAGGTCACCGTCACCCGGACAGAGCACCCGTCACCCGGACAGGGCACCGTCACCCGGACAGGTCACCGTCACCCGGACAGGTCACCGTCACCCGGACAGGGCATCGTCACCCGGACAGAGCACCCGTCACCCGGACAGGTCACCGTCACCCGGACAGGGCATCGTCACCCGGACAGAGCACCCGTCACCCGGACAGGGCACCGTCACCAGGACAGGGCACAGTCACCCGGACAGGGCACCGTCACCAGGACAGGGCACCGTCACCCGGACAGGGCACCGTCACCAGGACAGGGCACCGTCACCCGGACAGGGCACCGTCACCAGGACAGAGCACAGTCACCAGGACAGGGCACCGTCACCAGGACAGGGCACAGTCACCCGGACAGGGCACCGTCACCCGGACAGGGCACCGTCACCCGGACAGGGCACCGTCACCCGTCACCCGGACAGGGCACCGTCACCCGGACAGGGCACCGTCACCCGTCACCCGGACAGAGCACCGTCACCCGGACAGGGCACCGTCACCCGGACAGGGCACGGGCACCGTCACCCGGACAGGGCACCCGTCGTCCTGACATCAAGCCCTACAAGTCTTCCGTCCGCGACAGATTAAACTAAGCAGACCCTGGTTTCCATGGAAACAGCGGGCAGGTGGGCGTGGCCATGACGCGGAGTGAGGGTGGGGCTGTGTCCGGTCACGTGCCCTGGTTGACGTCACGGTGTCACGTGTTTCCTGGGCAACTTTCTTCCTTGATTTCCTTTTCCTGTTTGGCTGGTGTTTTGGTTTTATGCTGTTGATGTGTTGGTGGTGTATCATCGTCATTATCGTCATCATCAGCATCATCATCAGTAGCAGCAGCGTTCTCGCTGTTATTATC
>NC_134910.1:485000-487500 GCF_041734735.1 Babylonia areolata | reverse complement strand
GTGGTCTGAGAGCAAACAGCTGGTTGAAGACAGGGTGGGCCAGCTGCAGTGTGGACTGCCAGATGTCTGAGGCTGGGTGCTGGATGCTGGGTGCTGCTCTGACGGCTGGTCCTGGCCTTCTGCCCACCACCCGGCCCGGGGATCGATACCAGCCCCTGTGACGTCAAGGCTGCGTCATCCGCCCACACTCCCATCACCCGCGCGCGCGCGAGCTGCCAAGCGACACACAAGCACGCACGCACGCACAAACGCACGAGCGCGTGCATTGACCAGCAAAAATGGAGAGAGAGAGGGGCGAGGAGGGGGGAGGCAAAGAGAGAGAGAGAGAGACAGGCAGACAGGCAAAGAGAGGTGGGAACAGAAAGAGACTGAGAGAGAGACAGACAGACGTACGCGCGCGCGTACACACACACACACACACACACACACACACACACACACACACACACACATACCCATACACATACGCCTACACATAGAAACAGACAGAGATTGATGATCAGCAAGCGATGTACCCGATGCGTTGGCGAGAAGTGGCTGGCAAATATGGAAGATATATGGGCACTGTTTATATATGAGTCACAAACATACACAGAGACACTGTCATATAAATATGCACATACATAGAAAGACACAGATATACACATAGAAAGACACAGATATACACATCGAAAGACACAGACACATACATAGAAAGACACAGATATACACATAGAAAGACACAGATATACACATCGAAAGACACAGATATACACATAGAAAGACACAGACACATACATAGAAAGACACAGATATACACATAGAAAGACACAGATATACACATCGAAAGACACAGACACATACATAGAAAGACACAGATATACACATCGAAAGACACAGATATACACATCGAAAGACACAGACACATACATAGAAAGACACAGATATACACATCGAAAGACACAGATATACACATCGAAAGACACAGACACACACATAGAAAGACACAAACGCGCACATACATAGAAAGACACAGATATACACATGGAAAGACACAGACACACACATAGAAAGACACACACACACACACACACACACACACACACACACACACACAACACACACACACACAGACAGATATGCACACGCAGAAAGACACAGACACACACATAGAAAGACACACACACACACACACACACACACACACACACACACACACACACATTGATATGCACACGCAGAAAGACACAGACACACACACAGACACAAACATACACATAGAATAGAACAGAATATGACTTTATTACCCAGTGTACCGGGGTCACAAGGAATATTCGGGGGATGGATATCTAAGAAATGTTTGATCTTGGATAGCTGATAGATCTTTTTGGAAAGAGAATTGCATACCATTCCAACATGCTCAGATCACGATAGGTTGTTGTCAATTACTGCCCCAAAAACTTTGTGGAACTCAACTTCATCTACGATTTGACTATTAATGAACAGGGAAAGACAAATGTCAGAGATATTCTGACGCTTTTGTCTGGTGGTTATCATGATATATTTTGTTTTATGAGGGTTAAGGCTCATGTGGTTTAACTGTGACCATCTCAGAGAGAGAGAGAGAGAGAGAGAGAGGAAAAGTCCTACAGACTGGACACTATCTTTTTGACATTTGGACTACATTTTTATGTGTAACATTTGGACTACATTCCTATGTGTAACATTTGGACTACATTTTTATGTGTAACACTGTAACATTTGGACTTCATTTTTTTGTGTAACATTTGGACTACATTATTGTGTGTAACATTTTGGACTACATTTTTTTTTTTAAGGTAACATTTTGGGAGGAGGGGGGGAGAGGCGATGGGTGGTAACATTTTGGACATTTTGTGTGTGTGTGTGTGTGTGTGTGTGTGTGTGTGTGTGTTGATACCTCCAATTTATAATCGATAATCAGAATTAACTCATTAATTAACTCATTAATTAGGGGGATCATGGGGTTCAGGAGGACTGGGGTGGGATGATCATGATGGTTGCAGTTCCCTGTTAACTCCACGACGGAGATCTCTTCGGTGTACTGTGGGAGTGGGACACCTTTGGGACTGCAACACGATTCCCAAAGAATCCATTCATCATCCACCACTTGAACAGTTCAAACAGTCCGCATCCGACTCACACTTCTGCTGCCTGACAGTGTGAATTGTAACAAGTCAGGCCGTTGATGGTGTTCTACAGTCCTCTCATTTCTCACCACTGTAACAAGGAGTTCAGCCGGGCGTGGCGTCATTCACTGATGACGTCAAGTCAATGTAATTGTCATACTCTGCAATTTTTGCGTCATAGGAGTACGTGATTTGCCCTCAAAATAAGAAATAAAGAAGAAAAATAGAATAGAATAAATCAAATATGCATAAACACAAAGGATGCGTTTAACCGCAGGCTAGTAAATGTGAAACTGTAACATGAACATGATCCTGCCACACCACCACCACCACCACCAACAACAACAACAACA
>NC_134910.1:472500-480000 GCF_041734735.1 Babylonia areolata | reverse complement strand
TCTCTCTCTCTCTCTCTATCTCTCTCTGTCTCTCTGTCTCTCTCTGTCTGTGTGTGTGTGTCTCTCTCTCTCTGTCTCTCTCTCTCTGTCTCTCTCTCTCTCTCTCTCTCTCTCTCTCTCTCTCATTTTCTGTGTTTTTTCTATTATCTGTCTGTCTGTCTGCCTGCCTGTCTGTCTGTCTGTCTCTCTCTGTCTCTCTCTCTCTCTTCTCTCTCTCTCTCTCTCTCGATAGATAGATAGATAGATAGATAGATAGATAGATAGATAGATAGATAGATAGATAGATAGATAGATAGATAGATGCATCCGTGTGTGTGTGTGTGTGTGTGTGTGTGTGTGTGTGTGTGAGTGTGTCCGTGTCGCTGTCTCTCACACTGTCTTTGAGCTAATCTCTCCACTCATCTCTGCCCTGTCTCCCCCACCCACCCCCACCCCAGTTACCTCCCCCTCATGCCCCGAAAATTGGGGGATCAGCGGGGATAAGAAAGACAACCCTTTCAGCCTCTCTCTCCCAGTGCCGGTAGTTGTTCCCCTTAGACAGGGAAGACGGGTGGACCATGGGGGTGGGGGAGGTGGGGGAGGGATGAAGTGGGTTGTGTGTGTGTTCTCAGCTGTGCCTCTCCTCTTCAGACAGGTTTTCAGGGGACGTACACACACACACACACACACACACACACACACACACACACACACACACACACACACACACACGCACGCACACACACACGGAGTTTAAAATTCAGCAACACATTTTTCACAATGCGCGACTCTGTGTGAATGTGTGGGGGGGAGGCGGGGGAACGGAGGGGGAGAGGGGGTCTGTGTCTCTGTGTGTGCGTGCTTGTGTGTGTGTGTGTGTGTGTGTGTGTGTGTGCGTGCTTGTGTGTGTGTGTGTGTGTGTGCGTGTGTGTGTGTGTGTGTGTGTCTGCGTGTATGAGTGTGAGTGTGTGTATGGATGTCAATATGTGTTTGTGCTGGCGCAGTTTTCATTCGAATATCAATGCTGACTTTTTCATATTGCTGTGAAATAACTTCTTTCAGTCTAGAAAGGGACACACACACACACACACACACACACACACACACACACACACTGCCCACTCAACACGCCCTTCACCCCCATCTCCCCTCTACCACCACCATCCTACCACCCACCACCACCCCTCAGTACTGGTTCTGTGTGTGAATGTGTGTCTTCATGTTTTACAGCTATTTGCTTATTTATCATCATTGTTATCTTATTTATTTATTTATTTATTTATTATTGTTATTATTATTATTATTATTACTACTACTACTACTACTACTACTACTACTACTACTACTACTACTACTACTACTACCTTTTTCAAATTATTTATTTATTTATTTTACATTATAATTATTATTTATTTATTTATTTGTGTAAGCTTATCTATTATTTATTCACCTTTTTCTTTTTCTTTTTTTTTTACATTATAATATTATTTATTTATTTATTTATTTGTGTAAGCTTATCTATTATTTATTCACCTTTTTTTTTCCTCAAGGCCTGACTAAGCGTGTTGGGTTACGCTGCTGGTCAGGCATCTGCTTGGCAGATGTGGTGTAGCGTATATGGATTTGTCCGAACGCAGTGACGCCTCCTTGAGCTACTGAAACTGAAACTGAAACTGACCAGAGAGAAAGGCCAAAGAGCGCTGCCCGTGGTGACGGAGGCCGCTGTTGGGAGTGGTCAGTGTCACGTCATGTCCGCATCTCACTGACCCAGCTGGGAGTTATGTCTGGCCTCACACTGAGACGTGACGCCGCTCTTGAGATTGGGGGAGGAGGGAGGGGGTTATTAGGAGGGAGGGGGGTGAGTGAGGGAGGGCGTTGTTAGGAGGGATGGGGTTGTTAGGAGGGAGGGCGTTGTCAGGAGGGAGGGATGGGGTTGTCAGGAGGGAGGGCGTTGTTAGGAGGGAGGGCGTTGTTAGGAGGGAGGGCGTTGTCAGGAGGGAGGGGGTTGTCAGGAGGGAGGGCGTTGTTAGGAGGGAGGGCGTTGTCAGGAGGGAGGGATGGGGTTGTCAGGAGGGAGGGATGGGGTTGTTAGGAGGGAGGGCGTTGTCAGGAGGGAGGGCGTTGTTAGGAGGGAGGGCGTTGTCAGGAGGGAGGGGGTTGTCAGGAGGGAGGGCGTTGTTAGGAGGGAGGGAGGGCGTTGTTAGGAGGGAGGGCGTGTTAGGAGGGAGGATGGGTTGTTAGGAGGGAGGGCGTTGTTAGGAGGGAGGGAGGGCGTTGTTAGGAGGGAGGGATGGGTTGTTAGGAGGGAGGGCGTTAGTTAGGAGGGAGGGCGTTGTTAGGAGGGAGGCGTTGTTAGGAGGAGGGCGTTGTTAGGAGGGAGGGATGGGGTTGTTAGGAGGGAGGGCGTTGTCAGGAGGGAGGGATGGGGTTGTTAGGAGGGAGGGATGGGGTTGTTAGGAGGGAGGGCGTTGTTAGGAGGGAGGGCGTTGTTTAGGAGGGATGGGGTTGTCAGGAGGGAGGGCGTTGTTAGGGAGGGAGGGATGGGTGTTGTTAGGAGGGAGGGCGTTGTCAGGAGGGAGGGATGGGGTTGTTAGGAGGGAGGGCGTTGTTTAGGAGGGATGGGGTTGTTAGGAAGGGAGGGCGTTGTTAGGAGGGAGGGATGGGGTTGTTAGGAGGGAGGCGTTGTTAGGAGGGAGGGAGTTGTAGGGAGGGATGGGGTTGTTAGGAGGGAGGGCGTTGTTAGGGAGGGAGGGAGGGGTTGTTAGGAGGGAGGGCGTTGTTAGGAGAGGGATGGGGTTGTTAGGAGGGATGGGGTTGTCAGGAGGGAGGGATGGGGTTGTTTGGGGAGTGGGATGGGGTGTAGGAGGGAGGGGTTGTCATTAGAGTAGTGCTGTTGGCAGGATTTGGGCAAGGGAGGGGTTGTTGTGGTGGGGTGGGGTGTGTAGAGGAGGGGTTGTGGAGGGAGGGATGGGTGTGTGGGGTGGGGTTGTTTGGAGGGTGGGTGTGTGGAGTGGTGTGTGGTTATGTGTGTGGTGGTGGTGTGTGTTGTTAGTGAGGTGGGTGTGTTGTAGAGTGGTGGTGTGGTGTTGTCAGTAGTGGGCTGTGTGTGTGTGAGTGAGGGATGGTGTGTGGAGGTGAGTGGGTGTGTTGGAGGGGTGGGTTGTGTGAGGTGGTGGGTTGGGTTTGTGTAGGGAGTGGGTGTATATGTGAGTGTGTGTGTGTGTGTGTGTGAGTGTGTGTGTGTGTTTGTCTGTGTGTGTATGTGTGTGTGTGTGTATGTGTGTGTTGTGTGGTGTGTGTATGTGTGTGTGTGTGTATATGTGTGTGTGTGTATGTGTGTGTGTGTGTGTGTGTGTATGTGTGTGTGTGTGTGTGTGTGTATGGTGTGTGTGTGTGTGTGGGTGGGTGTGTGTGTGTGTGTGTGTGTGTGTGTGTGTGTGTGTGTGTGTGTGTGTGTGTGTGTGTGTGTGTGTGTGTGTGTGTGTGTGTGATGGGCGGTTAGAGAGAATGGGGGTGGTGGAGGGGGGGGTAGAAAGGGGTAGTGACTGCGGAAGTTTTTGTTCCCTTTTTACCTCTTCTGTCCCAAACTGAATTTTACCATGTGTACAATTACATTCAGTGGAAATTATGGTTAGGCTCTTTGTGTGTGTATATTCTTTTCTAAACTGTAATTCACTAATTGCTCTTATTTCAGCAGTTTAGTCAAGTCCGTGTGTGTGTGTGTGTGTGTGTGTGTGTCTGTGTCTGTGTGTCTGTGTGTGTTTGTGTGTTTGTGTCTGTGTCTGTGTTTTTCTTTTTTTTCTATGCATTTTACTAACACCATGCTTGTGCCTGTATGCCATGTGTGTGTGTGTGTGTGTGTGTGTGTGTGTTGTTGTTGTTGTTGTTGTTGTTGTTTGGGTGGGGGGGTAATAATTTTTATAATTTTTGTTCCTGTTATGTATCTGTACTAACACGATGCTTACACTCTATTTAGTATTGTGTAGTGTAGACCCTATTCAGGGCGGGGACTGGATGTAAAAAAGCACACCAGTGCTTATCTATTATCCTCGAAATAAAGAATTTGTCCTGTCTTGTATTCTCTCTCGCTCGCTCGCTCACTCACACACACACACCAATACACGCACATACACACACATTCACACACATATACGCACACGCACACACACACACACACACACACACACACACACACACACACACACACACACACACACACTCTGGCACACACAAGCACGCACTCACACACACACACACACACACACACACACACACACACGCATACACACACACATACACACACACACACACACACACACACACACACACACACACACACACACTCTAAGACGTGCCGTTTAGCTGCTACTATGTGTTGCACAAAGTGCCTGTCACCGAAAGGGGGACAACCCATTTAGCATTGAGGGAGGGCAGTTCCCGACAGCCGGTTGTCTCCTCTTGACAGGGGTCGTGACACTGGGGGGCGGGGGCAGAACGGTGGTGGTGAGAGGGACAGGGGTGGGGGTGGAGACTCCTCTGACATCATGTAAATCAACAGTTTATCAAATTGACTCCCTGGGGTGGAGACTGTCCACTGACATCATGTGAATCAACAGTTTATCAAATTGACTCCCTGGGGTGGAGACTGTCCACTGACATCATGTGAATCAACAGTTTATCAAATTGACTCCCTGGGGTGGAGACTCCTCTGACATCATGTGAATCAACAGTTTATCAAATTGACTCCCTGGGGTGGAGACTGTCCACTGACATCATGTGAATCAACAGTTTATTAAATTGACTCCCTGGGGTGGAGACTGTCCACTGACATCATGTGAATCAACAGTTTATCAAATTGACTCCCTGGGGTGGAGACTCCACTGACATCATGTGAATCAACAGTTTATCAAATTGACTCCCTGGGGTGGAGACTGTCCACTGACATCATGTGAATCAACAGTTTATCAAATTGACTCCCTGGGGTGGAGACTCCACTGACATCATGTGAATCAACAGTTTATCAAATTGACTCCCTGGGGTGGAGACTGTCCACTGACATCATGTGAATCAACAGTTTATCAAATTGACTCCCTGGGGTGGAGACTGTCCACTGACATCATGTGAATCAACAGTTTATCAAATTGATTCCCTGGGGTGGAGACTGTCCACTGACATCATGTGAATCAACAGTTTATCAAATTGACTCCCTGGGGTGGAGACTGTCCACTGACATCATGTGAATCAACAGTTTATCAAATTGACTCCCTGGGGTGGAGACTCCTCTGACATCATGTAAATCAACAGTTTATCAAATTGACTCCCTGGGGTGGAGACTGTCCACTGACATCATGTGAATCAACAGTTTATCAAATTGACTCCCTGGGGTGGAGACTGTCCACTGACATCATGTGAATCAACAGTTTATCAAATTGATTCCCTGGGGTGGAGACTCCTCTGACATTATGTGAATCAACAGTTTATCAAATTGACTCCCTGGGGTGGAGACTGTCCACTGACATCATGTGAATCAACAGTTTATCAAATTGATTCCCTGGGGTGGAGACTGTCCACTGACATCATGTGAATCAACAGTTTATCAAATTGACTCCCTGGGGTGGAGACTGTCCACTGACATCATGTGAATCAACAGTTTATCAAATTGACTCCCTGGGGTGGAGACTGTCCACTGACATCATGTGAATCAACAGTTTATCAAATTGACTCCCTGGGGTGGAGACTGTCCACTGACATCATGTGAATCAACAGTTTATCAAATTGACTCCCTGGGGTGGAGACTGTCCACTGACATCATGTGAATCAACAGTTTATCAAATTGACTCCCTGGGGTGGAGACTGTCCACTGACATCATGTGAATCAACAGTTTATCAAATTGACTCCCTGGGGTGGAGACTGTCCACTGACATCATGTGAATCAACAGTTTATCAAATTGACTCCCTGGGGTGGAGACTGTCCACTGACATCATGTGAATCAACAGTTTATCAAATTGACTCCCTGGGGTGGAGACTGTCCACTGACATCATGTGAATCAACAGTTTATCAAATTGACTCCCTGGGGTGGAGACTGTCCACTGACATCATGTGAATCAACAGTTTATCAAATTGACTCCCTGGGGTGGAGACTGTCCACTGACATCATGTGAATCAACAGTTTATCAAATTGACTCCCTGGGGTGGAGACTCCTCTGACATCATGTGAATCAACAGTTTATCAAATTGACTCCCTGGGGTGGAGACTGTCCACTGACATCATGTGAATCAACAGTTTATCAAATTGACTCCCTGGGGTGGAGACTCCACTGACATCATGTGAATCAACAGTTTATCAAATTGACTCCCTGGGGTGGAGACTCCACTGACATCATGTGAATCAACAGTTTATCAAATTGACTCCCTGGGGTGGAGACTCCACTGACATCATGTGAATCAACAGTTTATTAAATTGACTCCCTGGGGTGGAGACTCCACTGACATCATGTGAATCAACAGTTTATCAAATTGACTCCCTGGGGTGGAGACTCCACTGACATCATGTGAATCAACAGTTTATTAAATTGACTCCCTGGGGTGGAGACTCCACTGACATCATGTGAATCAACAGTTTATTAAATTGACTCCCTGGGGTGGAGACTGTCCACTGACATCATGTGAATCAACAGTTTATCAAATTGACTCCCTGGGGTGGAGACTGTCCACTGACATCATGTGAATCAACAGTTTATCAAATTGACTCCCTGGGGTGGAGACTGTCCACTGACATCATGTGAATCAACAGTTTATTAAGCTGAATCCCTGGGGTGGGATTTACACAAGCTGTAAAACAAAGAAAGAGTTGTGGATGGTGGGAAAACGGTTCCAGTAATGAATAGAAATTGTCATTCTGCTGGGTGGAAATTCTTGTGGGTGCAGTACTGAAAGAAAGACTTTGTGGACAGTGGGGAAATGGTTTCATCTGATAACACGTCAGTGAAACTTGTGAATCCGTTGGCGTGGAAATTCGTTGGGGTGTAAAACTGAAAGAACTTTTTTTCTGGACAGTGGAAAAAGATCTTGACCCGATAACACGTGCATGGACGTTGTGACAGTGGATGGCCATGTTGTCAGTGTATAGAACTGAAGGGAGAGACAGAGGGGGCTATTGCTGGAACAAGACAAACACACCCCACCCCGAATAACCTATCCGGCAACAGCCGAGTGGTTAAAGCATCGGACTTTGAAACTGAGGGTCCCGGGTTCGAATCTCAGTAACGGCGCCTGGTGGGTAAAGGGTGAAGACTTTTCCGATCATCCAATTCAACATATTGCAGACCTGCTTGTGCCTGAACCCCCTTCATGTGTATAGTACACAGATACACAGATACATACATAAAACTACAAGTTATAGTCCGGGTGGAAGGGAGAACAGTGGGGAAGGTGAGAGTAAAAAGTGTAAGGGGGGGGGGGAGAGGGGACAGAGAGAGGGGGGGGGAGAGAGAGAGGGGGCAGAGAGAGGAGAGAGAG
>NC_134910.1:460000-465000 GCF_041734735.1 Babylonia areolata | reverse complement strand
GGTGTTAATGTTGATTGTCTTACATCTCTGGTGTTTAGTTAGGTGTTAATGTTGATTGTCTTACATCTCTCTGTTGTTTAGTTAGGTGTTAATGTTGATTGTCTTACATCTGTTTGGTGTTTAGTTAGGTGTTAATGTTGATTGTCTTACATCTCTGGTGTTTAGTTAGGTGTTAATGTTGATTGTCTTACATCTGTTTGTTGTTTAGTTAGGTGTTAATGTTGATTGTCTTACATCTCTGGTGTTTAGTTAGGTATTAATGTTGATTGTCTTACATCTGTTTGTTGTTTAGTTAGGTGTTAATGTTGATTGTCTTACATCTCTTTGGTGTTTAGTTAGGTGTTAATGTTGATTGTCTTACATCTCTGGTGTTTAGTTAGGTGTTAATGTTGATTGTCTTACATCTGGTGTTTAGTTAGGTGTTAATGTTGATTGTCTTACATCTCTGGTGTTTAGTTAGGTGTTAATGTTGATTGTCTTACATCTCTGGTGTTTAGTTAGGTGTTAATGTTGATTGTCTTACATCTCTCTGGTGTTTAGTTAGGTGTTAATGTTGATTGTCTTACATCTCTTTGGTGTTTAGTTAGGTGTTAATGTTGATTGTCTTACATCTGTTTGGTGTTTAGTTAGGTGTTAATGTTGATTGTCTTACATCTGGTGTTTAGTTAGGTGTTAATGTTGATTGTCTTACATCTCTGGTGTTTAGTTAGGTATTAATGTTGATTGTCTTACATCTCTGGTGTTTAGTTAGGTGTTAATGTTGATTGTCTTACATCTCTGGTGTTTAGTTAGGTGTTAATGTTGATTGTCTTACATCTCTTTGGTGTTTAGTTAGGTGTTAATGTTGATTGTCTTACATCTCTCTGGTGTTTAGTTAGGTGTTAATGTTGATTGTCTTACATCTCTGGTGTTTAGTTAGGTGTTAATGTTGATTGTCTTACATCTCTGGTGTTTAGTTAGGTGTTAATGTTGATTGTCTTACATCTGTTTGGTGTTTAGTTAGGTGTTAATGTTGATTGTCTTACATCTCTGGTGTTTAGTTAGGTGTTAATGTTGATTGTCTTACATCTCTCTGTTGTTTAGTTAGGTGTTAATGTTGATTGTCTTACATCTGGTGTTTAGTTAGGTGTTAATGTTGATTGTCTTACATCTGGTGTTTAGTTAGGTGTTAATGTTGATTGTCTTACATCTCTGGTGTTTAGTTAGGTGTTAATGTTGATTGTCTTACATCTCTTTGTTGTTTAGTTAGGTGTTAATGTTGATTGTCTTACATCTGTTTGTTATATTCCTTACATGGCCCATCCATAAAGAATTGTTGGTCTTCACTTTCTGAAAATGGCTGATAACCGAATTTTCAGTCAGTGGGTGTCCGGCTTCAAAAGTCAGGGTTTTGGTTTTATGTGTTTTGATCATAACACCGCACATATTGATGATGCTGACTTGATGATAATGACATAACGGCTGTACGGAAGGTATGGGCGAACAGCATGATCATAACAATGCACATATTTATTCATGATACTGACAATGATATAATGTCATAACGGCTGTACGGAAGGTATGGATAATCGCGAACAGCGTGTAATTGCGAATGATTCCATCCCCCCCCCCCCCTCCCTCCCACTTCTGAGCGTTCTTACCGGTTGCATTTCACAATTCAACGTCTGCTTCCACCTTTATCTAATACCTTAATAAATATCCATTTCCAAGAATCGGTCAAACATCAGCTATTTCTGGTTATTTCCGCGCTCTTTCTTCTCTTCACGCACCATTGCCGATCTGGGTCACAAACATGCTGTCAACATCCTAAAATCAGGGGAAGTTTTTCCTGGTGCACCCAGTGGTAGAAAGCCTTCAAAATCAAAAGAACTACGTTTGACTATCGTACGACATGTTATCTGTAAAGTATACACGTTGAGCTGGTCGTTTCGACTGACCGTTCGCAGTTAGGCATACCTTCCATATATCTCCAACTTCCCCTCTGCACTCCTCTCGGTGATTGACGGAGTGAATGTCCACGCCTTGTGAACACTGCTCAGTCCGTCTGGAGGGGAAATTGTGGACACTGCCGATATCACAACAATAATAACAATGGAAAACATCCCAATGATAATAGTGAGAAGTACAAGATTGTTGAATGTACAACATCTAACATCCCAAACCTTTCATTTTCAGTGCAGCAAGACAAACCAAGAGGCGCCGGAAGAATCCTCCAGGTTTGAGAAAGAAACCCGACGACAAATCTCTGTGTGTGTGGAGTGTTTTCTTTGTATTTGGCTTTTTCCTGGGGTGACTTGTGTGCAAAGCCAGTTGTGAGTTGACACAGTTTTGGCTCCAATTTCCACGAGGCGAGATTAGAGTGTTTGTGCCGGACAGACGGAAGAGTAAAGAAGATGAAGATGAAGATGAAAAGAAAGGCGGGCCGAGGGACTGCAGACATGAAGCCCTTCACATCTCTCACATCATCTGTGCTGCTGGGAGTTCTTTTCATTTCGGCTTCAACCAGCTTGACTCGGGGCCAGGGTGAGTACCGGGCTTGCTGTGTGTGTGTGTCTGTGTGTACGTGTGTGTGTGTGTGTGTGTTTCTGTCTGTCTGTCTGTCTGCGTCTGTGTCTGTGTGTGTGTGTCTGTGTGTGTGTCTGTCTGTCGGTGTGTGTGTGTGTGTGCTTGCACGAGCGTGTATGTTTTGTGCCAGATATGTCTGTGCGCTCTCTAAATGTAATTATGTCGATACTTGTTTCTGGTTCTGTGTGTCTGTGTCTCTGTCTGCATCTGTGTCTCTCTCTCTCTGTGTCTCTCTCTACTGATAACATATTTCTCTTCCCCCGCCCCCCCCCCCCCCCCCCCCCCCCCCCGTCCGCCCTCTCTCTCTCTTATCCATCTGTCAGTGTGTGTGCGTGTGTGTGTGTGTGTGTGTGTGTGTTCTTTATCACATTCCTTCTGCAGGACTTCTTTCTGTTTTATTTTTTCTTCTCTCTCTCTCCCTTTTCCAGTAACTATATCTGTGTTATTGTAATGGATGTGGATTAGCAAGGACACATTGGAAGACTGAGCCATGTCCAAAATCTTAAACCTTGAATAAAAAAACTTTTTGAGTTCTGAGTTCTCTCTCTCTCTCTCTCTCTCTCTCTCTCTCTCTCTCTCTCTCTCTCTCTCTCTCTCTGTCTCTCTCTCTCTCTCTGTCTCTCTCTGTCTCTCTCTCTCTCTCTCTGTCTCTCTCTCTCTCTCTCTCTCTCTATGTCTCTCTCTCTCTCTCTCTGTCTCTCTCTGTCTCTCTCTCTCTCTGTCCCTCTCTCTCTCTCTCTCTGTCTCTCTCTCTCTCTCTCTCTCTCTCTCTCTCTCTCTCTCTCTCTCTCTCTCTCTCTCTCTCACCCGTCCTCTCTGTGTGTTTGCACATTTTCTCTGTGTCTCTGTCAGTCAGTCAGTCTCCGTATGTGTGCGTGTGTGTGTGTGTGTGTGTGTGTGTGTGTGTGTGTGTGTGTGTTGATGTCACTCAGTGACTGTATGATGGTGGATGTGGGGAGTGAAGAGGCCTGGTCAGATACATGTATGATTGATGAATCAGGGGTGTGACCTCTGACCCCTACACACGCACCCCCACGAAAAAAACAGAAATAGAAAATACAAAGATATTTTTTAAAAGACCAGAACCAACACGCCAACCCACAGAAGGCAGGGTTAAACCTGGCATCGTCTGACTTACCCCATAGAGTGGAGCTCTGTCTCTGTCTCTCTCTGTCTCTCTCTGTCACACACACACACACACACACACACACACACACACACACACACACACACACACAGGCAGGCGACAGAGAGCCAGAGGGAGGGGGAAAAGCCCTACACTGCAGATCGATAAGATATGACACGACACGGCGACAGAGAGAGGGGGGGGGGGGGACCACATCGATGATATTGCCCACACAGTTGATTCCTTGTGACACGAAGGTAGAGAGAGGGGGAGGGGGAGTGGGGGTGGGGGGAGAAAGAGAGGGGAGACAGGGTGGGGGGGGAGAGGGGGAGAGAGAGGGGAAGGGGGGGCACATCGATATTATTACCCACACAGTTGATTCCATGGGACACGAAGGTAGAGAGAGGGAGGGGGAGAGGGAGGGGAAGAGACACAGAGAGAGAGACAGAGAGAGGGAGAGAGAGACAGACAGAGGGAGAGAGAGATTTTATTGTCCATTTAACAGTTAAGCCCTGAGGACAAGGGGTGTAATAATTTCATTCAACAAAAAAATCGGCAGAGCTCCAACTCTTTGACATTACATAATCTGCCGCGCCCACTCGCGCATGTTCAACACACACACACACACACACACACACACACACCACACACACACACACACACACACATACACCACACACACACACACACACACACACACACACACACACACACACACACATAAACTCACAGACACAGACAGAGACATAGCAGTGGACACGTCATTTCAGAACAAACGTGAAGCGGAAATGATGCAAGAGGCAGCTTCACACATGACTTTGCTGCATGTTTGGAACGTGTGTTTGTACGACGAGAAATAAGTTGTGTTCGACTCAACAGTAGTTGACACATTCGCTTTTTTAGGTGGTTTTTTTTCTGTTTATAATGGTGGTGTCATTTTCATCAATGCGCGGTGTTCCATGATGCAGGTGGCCCCGTGGTATGGTCGGTAAGGTGTTCCATGATGCAGGTGGTATGGTCGGTAAGGTGTTCCATGATGCAGGTGGTATGGTCGGTAAGGTGTTCCATGATGCAGGTGGCCCCGTGGTATGGTCGGTAAGGTGTTCCATGATGCAGGTGGTATGGTCGGTAAGGTGTTCCATGATGCAGGTGGTATGGTCAGTAAGGTGTTCCATGATGCAGGTGGTATGGTGGGTAAGGTGTTCCATGATGCAGGTGGTATGGTCGGTAAGGTGTTCCATGATGCAGGTGGTATGGTGGGTAAGGTGTTCCATGATGCAGGTGGTATGGTCGGTAAGGTGTTCCATGA
>NC_134910.1:440000-447500 GCF_041734735.1 Babylonia areolata | reverse complement strand
CATCATACTCCTGTTCCTTTTGGGGAAATGTTGAAAGCAGATTTTGATATCAGTTATTCTGAAACAAAAAAGGAAGAAAACATTAATATCACAAGTACTGCCAGAATTCACATAGCAGAAAAATATCAGAATCATCTCCATATCTTTACAGATGGATCTGTTCTTGATGACAAAAATGCTTGTGCGGCTTTCTGTATTCCTGCCTTTAAAGTTAAAAAATCTTACTTTATTGGAAAACATCTGTCCATCTTCACGGTTGAGCTAATTGCGATTATACAAGATCTGAACTACTGAGTATGCCATCAAATAGTTTTCTCGAAAATAGCATTCTTTGTTGATTCCAGATCAGTACTTTATGCTCTAGAATTATTTAGCCTTGAAACAAGACCTGCCTTAGTTATTGAGGCAAATCATTTGGTACATTGTTTGAGGATTAAAAAGACCGAAGTCAGTTTCTGTTGGGTGCCTTCTCATGTGGGCATTCATGGCAATGAAACTGCTGATAAAGCAGCTAAAAGAGGAGCACAAGATTCAGAAAAATCGACAAAAATACATGTCCGTCTTTCGGTAAAAGAGGCATACGCTTTGTTAGAAAATTCAGCATGGTGTCGATTTCATTACCGATGGAAGGAAACATTATTAAAACATAAAGGGACATTATTCCCCGAGAATATTATTAAAGAAAAAATACCGAATCCATCAGCTTGCTATACAAGATTAATAACGTCTACTTTTTTCCGTGTAGAACTTGATGCGCTAAAGACAAAGTATAGTAAAAATGTTACATGCATCTGTGGTAAGCAGTTCAGCTTGCATCATTGTTTGTTTCACTGTCAGTAGTTACGTACCTTCTTGCCCAAGTATTTCAAAGAGAATTACTACTCTGTAGATGATTTTTGGAAAGTTATTTCTGACGAGGTTCTTATGGTCCAACTTTCTCAGACATAAGTTCATAGCTCTATTTTTACATTCCTTTAATCTTCTTCAGAATTGTGTTAATGGTTTCTAATTATTGTTATCATTATTGAATTGTTACTGTTAAATGTAATTGCATGTTAGTTATGCATTTTTTGGTAGTTTTCTACCTTTTCTCTTTTCCTCTTACCCACCCACCCCCATTTTTTTTTTTTAAATCGTCTAATATCACTGATAGTGAAAAACGCTAAATTAAAGAACGAACGAACGAACACACACACACACACACACACAGACGGATATCTGGGCCGACCGCGAGACGGGTAAACCGACAGTTAGGTACAGCTGTACCGATCAATGCAGTTACGTTTTGTGGTTTTGGATTGGCTGTTTAAGGAATCCGTGTCACAGAGAGAGAGGGAGACACAGAGAGAGGGAGTGAGGGTCGTCCAGATAAAACGCCCAACCCATGTTCCATTGAAGGAACCTTTTACGACTCTGCTCTCCCCTGTCTGTGAACCACCGAAAGAATTCGTACACAGACCCCCACCCCCACCCCCCAGCCCCTCCCACACCCTTCAACCCACCCCCACCCCCCACCCCCACCCCCTCCCACACCCTTCAACCCACCCCCACCTCCCACCTCCCACTCCCTTACACCCACCTCTTTCCCACAAAAAATCTCGAAACACTTTCACAGGACTGTTCCATTGACTGGGTTTGCAGCTCCACCGACTCGCATTGAAACTACAGCAAAGCAGGACAAAATATTCTCACCCCAGATCCCCACCCCACCCCCACCCCTTGCAAGGGAAGTTAACTCTCAAGGAATCCGAGAATAACCGTCCCCGCCGTTTGAATGTGACGAGGAGATACGACTTTTTCGCCGATTGTGTGCGTTCTTAAACCGAAATGTCGGCCTTTCGGGGACTTTCTTTGAATGTTGGCTCGGTGTTTTACGATACATTGAATGTTGGCTAGGTGTTTTACGGTACATTGAACGTTGGTTAGGTGTTTTACGGTACATTGAATGTTGGTTAGGTGCTTTACGGTACATTGAACGTTGGCTAGGTGCTTTACGGTACATTGAATGTTGTCTAGGTGCTTTACGGTACATAAAATGTTGGTTAGGTGTTTTACGGTACATTGAATGTTGGTTAGGTGCTTTACGGTACATTGAACGTTGGCTAGGTGCTTTACGGTACATTGAATGTTGGTTAAGTGTTTTACGGTACATTGAATGTTGGCTAGGTGCTTTACGGTACAGAGAATGTTGGCTAGGTGCTTTACGGTACATTGAACGTTGGCTAGGTGCTTTACGGTACATAGAATGTTGGTTAGGTGCTTTACGATACATTGAATGTTGTCTAGGTGCTTTACGGTACAGAGAATGTTGGCTAGGTGCTTTACGGTACATTGAATGTTGGTTAGGTGCTTTACGGTACATTGAACGTTGGCTTGATGCTTTACGGTACATAGAATGTTGGCTAGGTGCTTTACGGTACATTGAATGTTGGTTAGGTGCTTTACGGTACATTGAACGTTGGCTTGATGCTTTACGGTACATAGAATGTTGGCTAGGTGTTTTACGGTACATTGAACGTTGGCTTGATGCTTTACGGTACATAGAATGTTGGCTAGGTGCTTTACGGTACATTGAATGTTGGCTAGGTGCTTTACGGTACAGAGAATGTTGGCTAGGTGTTTTACGGTACATTGAACGTTGGCTTGATGCTTTACGGTACATAGAATGTTGGCTGACATAGAATGTTGGCTGACCTATTATTTGCAGTTATTTTTAAATATGGATCGTGGTGGCTTGACGTTTAGTTTATCTTCCTTGTTGCAGTTATGTGGACAGTGCACACTTCTGTTTTACTATCCAGCTGTCTGTCTGGTGTCTGTTTGTCTACCTGTGTATTCAGTAACGATATACCTATATATCTGCCCGTCTGTCTGTACTTGCCTGTCTATACCCTGCCTATCAGTCAGTCTATCTATCTATCTACCTGTCTATGATCTATAATATACCTGTCTGTTTATCTGTCCCCCCATCTCTCTGTCTACCTATCTATACCTAAACACCTGCCTGCTTACCTGCCTGATTTCACCATCTGCTGCTGTCTGCATTTTAGCCATGATGCCTCACGGTTCCTTCTTCGTTTTCTGAAGCTGTTCTATTGTCCACAGTTCAAGGGGGAACTGTCGTTATGTCACGTCTCTTTTTTGTTGTTTGTTTCTATCGATAACAACAGTTTTCGGTGGACGTTGTTAAGAGAGACAGACAGAGACAGACAGACAGACAGAGACAGACAGACAGACAGAGACAGACAGAGAGAGAGAGAAGAAGAAGAACGTAAAAAAAAAAAGACATCAGCCTCTGCACATTTTAAATCTGTCATGCCATCAGAATGGAGATGTATAGAGTCCTGTCACACACACACACACACACACACACACACACACACACACACACATACACAGCCGCACCCCTTCCCCTCCCCCCCTCACTCCTGTCTGTTTGTCTGTCTGTCTGTCTGTCCTGTCTGTCTGTCTGTCTGTCTGTCTGTCTGTGACTGTCCCTGCTGACCGTGAAAAATCCTCACGCAAAGAATGAGGTCAGTCAAACCACGCCACACCCACCCCCCGCCCCCCACAGCCAGCAACATTCTGGCACCACTTCGTCACGGGTCGATGGGTGCCTCTACCCGAACAATACAAGAGCGGGTACGTTTGGCAGGGGACAGGGGTGTGTTTGTGTGTGTGTGTGTGTGTGTGTGTGTGTGTGTGTGTGTGTGTGTGTGTGTGTGAGAGAGAGAGAGAGAGAGAGAGAGAGAGGAATACAAGTATGTATTCGTGTGTATATAAGTTCGAGAGAGAGACACAGAGAGAGAAGTCTGTATGTAAGTGTGTGCATGTGTGTGCGTGTGTGTGTGTGTGACCCATCCCGCCACTGCTCACCCCCCCCCCCCCCCTCGACCCTCTAAGTTACACTGACACACAGCGCACTGACACACACGGCACTGACACACCACACTGAATACGGCACTGACACACACTGACACACACCACACACTGACACACACCACACTGAACACCGCTCTGACACACACCACACTGAACACCGCTCTGACACACACTGACACACACCACACACTGACACACACCGCACTGACACACACCGCACTGACACACACCACACACTGACACACACCGCACTGACACACACCGCACTGACACACACTGACACACACCACACTGACACACACTGACACACACCGCACTGACACACACTGACACACACCACACTGACACACACTGACACACACCGCACTGACACACACTGACACACACGGCACTGATGGGGAGAGGCCTGAACCAATTGTGTCAGTCCGTCTGTGGCTGTCTCTCTGTCTCACTTTCTGTCTCTCCGTTTGTCTGTCCGTCTTTCTCTCTTTGTCTCACTCTCTGTCTCTCCGTTTATCTGTCCGTCTTTCTCTCTCTGTCTCACTCTCTGTCTCTCCGTTTGTCTGTCCGTCTTTCTCTCTCTGTCTCACTCTCTGTCTCTCCGTTTGTCTGTCCGTCTTTCTCTCTTTGTCTCACTCTCTGTCTCTCCGTTTGTCTGTCCGTCTTTCTCTCTTTGTCTCACTCTCTGTCTCTGTGTGACTTTCGCTCTGTCTCTGTGTGTCTTTCGCTCTGTCTCTGTTTGTCTCTGTCTGTCTGTCTCTGTCTGTCTCTCATTTTCCATCTTTTTCATGATAGCACTCCCAAGGGTCTATCTATTCCAATCTAACCTGATTTATTCAGGAGGGTGCTTGTGGAATGTGTTATCTGCAATCAAAATTCGTCAAATAAAAATCTGCATGCACTCAAGAAAATCACTCCCCACCATATTTGAAAAACCTTCAAAACATAAAAAAAAAATAAAAATAAATAACATAACTTGTTCATGATATTGTTTACTTCTTCTTCTGCGTTCATGGGCTGCAACTCCCACGTTCACTCGTATACACGCGAGTGGGCTATTACGTGTATGACAGTTTTTAACCCGCCATGCAGGCAGCCATACTCCGCTTTCGGGGGTGTGCATGCTGGGTATGTTCTTGTTTCCATAACCCACCGAACGCTGACATGGATCACAGGATCTTTAACGTGCGAACTTGATCTTCTGCTTGCGTATACACACGAAGGGGGTTCAGGCACTGGCAGGTCTGCACATATGTTGACCTGGGAGATCGTAAAAATCTCCACCCTTTTCCCACCAGGCGCCGTCACCGTGATTCGAACACGGGACCTTCAGATCAAAAGTCCAACGCTTTAACCATTCGGCTATTGCGCCCGTCGATATTGTTTACGACTGTGAGGTATTGTTTCTGACATTATTGATAGCTTATGGAATTTACCTCTCTCTCTCTATCCCTCTCTCTCTGTCCCTCTCTCTGTCTCTGTCTCTCTCTCTCTTTCTCTCTCTCCCCATGTTATGTATATATAGATGTTATGTATATATATTTTCATCTTGTCATTTTTGTCATGTCATCTTTTTACATGTATTTGACTCTCTTCTCTTTCCCCTCTTTTCTCTTTTCTGTCTGTTTCTGTCTCTATATGTCTGTCTGTCTGTCTGTTTCTGTCTGTCTGTCTGTCTCTCTCTCTCTCTCTTTCTCTCTCTCTCTCTCTGTCTCTCTCTCTCTCTCTCTCTCTCTCTCTCTCTCTCTCTCTCTCTAAGGACAGATTGGAAGAATAGGCTATGCCTAAATTCTTAATCCTTGAATAAAAACGTTTTGAGTTCTCACACACACACACACACACACACACACACACACAGAGAGAGAGAGAGAGAGAGAGAGAGAGAGAGAGAGAGAGAGAGAGAGAGAGAGAAACCAACCCCCGAAATTAAGATCGATTGTCAGAAATCTACAAAACTTGACCGAGAGAGCCCTCCCCACCTCCCCCCCCTACCACCAACCACATCCCATGTTTTCCTCACACCGACCTCATTATTCCTCTCCCCCCCCCCCCCCCCCATTCCCCACCATTCCCCTCCGCCCCCCCTTATTTTTGCCTTCGTGTTGGGCCAACAAGGCAGCTGTGATGCAATAGATGATGACGTGTTAGGCCAACAAGGCAGCTGTGACGCAATAGATGATGACGTGTTAGGCCAACAAGACAGCTGTGACGCAATAGATGATGACGTGTTAGGCCAACAAGGCAGCTGTGACGCAATAGATGATGACGTGTTAGGCCAACAAGACAGCTGTGATGCAATAGATGATGACGTGTTCGGCCAACAAGGCAGCTGTGATGCAATAGATGACGACGTGTTGGGCCAACAAGACAGCTGTGACGCATAGATGACGTGTTAGGCCAACAAGGCAGCTGTGATGCAATAGATGATGACGTGTTCGGCCAACAAGGCAGCTGTGATGCAATAGATGACGACGTGTTGGGCCAACAAGACAGCTGTGACGCAATAGATGATGACGTGTTGGGCCAACAAGACAGCTGTGACGCAATAGATGATGACGTGTTGGGCCAACAAGACAACCAATGATGCAACAGATGATGACGTGTTGGGCCAACAAGACAGCTGTGATGCAACAGATGATGACGTGTTGGGCCAACAAGACAGCTGTGATGCAACAGATGATGACGTGTTGGGCCAACAAGACAGCTGTGATGCAATAGATGTTGACGTGTTGGGCCAACAAGGCAGCTGTGATGCAATAGATGATGACGTGTTGGGCCAACAAGACAGCTGTGATGCAATAGATGATGACGTGTTAGGCCAACAAGACAGCTGTGATGCAATAGATGATGACGTGTTCGGCCAACAAGGCAGCTGTGATGCAATAGATGATGACGTGTTAGGCCAACAAGGCAGCTGTGACGCAATAGATGATGACGTGTTAGGCCAACAAGACAGCTGTGACGCAATAGATGATGACGTGTTAGGCCAACAAGGCAGCTGTGACGCAATAGATGATGACGTGTTAGGCCAACAAGACAGCTGTGATGCAATAGATGATGACGTGTTCGGCCAACAAGGCAGCTGTGATGCAATAGATGATGACGTGTTAGGCCAACAAGGCAGCTGTGACGCAATAGATGATGACGTGTCGGGCCAACAAGACAGCCTATGATGCAACCGATGATGACGTGTTAGGCCAACAAGACAGCTGTGATGCAATAGATGATGACGTGTTGGGCCAACAAGACAGCTGTGATGCAACAGATGATGACGTGTTGGGCCAACAAGACAGCTGTGATGCAACAGATGATGACGTGTTAGGCCAACAAGACAGCTGTGATGCAATAGATGTTGACGTGTTGGGCCAACAAGGCAGCTGTGATGCAATAGATGATGACGTGTTGGGCCAACAAGACAGCTGTGATGCAATAGATGTTGACGTGTTGGGCCAACAAGGCAGCTGTGACGCAGTAGATGTTGACGTGTTGGGCCAACAAGGCAGCTGTGACGCAGTAGATGATGACGTGTTGGGCCAACAAGGCAGCTGTGACGCAGTAGATGTTGACGTGTTGGGTCAACAAGACAGCCTATGATCGGAGGCCGGATATGTCTCAGGA
>NC_134910.1:435000-437500 GCF_041734735.1 Babylonia areolata | reverse complement strand
AGAAGAACTTTTGTCAAATGTATTATGTACTGGTTAAAATTGTTAAAGCTTCCACTTAAACGTTTACGCCAACAGGTCTGTGATATTATGAGGCTTTTGTGACTGGAGGAAGGGGGGTGGAGGTGTTAGAGTGGAGAATGTTGTGCAGAACATGGTTCTGGAATGGTGTGGTTTGTTCCAGGAGTGGGAAACGAACAGCAGTTTGTTGCAGAATTCAGACACTGACTCATCATTTTGTTCCTTTGAACAAAGCTGGCATTCCGACATGGAAAGTAAAGAAAAATGCAGCTGGTTCTTTTCATTGAAAAATATATTTCAACGTGAAGCATTTCTCAGAATCATTTTAGATACATGGCATAGAATGAATTATGTGAGATTTAGATTTAGAACTCTGGGTTTACTGCAGACAGGAGATGGTTTGAACCTGGGACTTCATACAATCACCAAGTCCTGGCTGTGGATACTGTGACCAAACGCACTTTCTTTTGCAGTGTGAAGTTTATTATACTGTGCGAGAAAAAATGTATATTATTTATAACAAACATGGTTAAAAGTCGTGATGTTATCACTGTTTTATCGTCTGATAATGGAATCATAATTAGATCGATTGCTAAACTCATTGCGGGAGCAGAAAACAGTAAGACAAAGGGAGAAAGACGGACAGACAAAGACAGACAGACAAGACAGACAGACAAAGACAGACAGAGACAGTTGATAGTCAGAGAAAGACAGAGATAGAGAGATAGACATAGGGTTGGAGACAGAGAGAAACAGAGAAACAGAAAAAGACAGAGAGAGGCAGACAGACAGACAGACAAGTAGGAGGAAGTGAAATGCTGTCAGCAGTGGTGGTGGTGGTGGTGGTGGTGGTGGTGGTGGTTCATAAAGGAAATATCATGTTTAGGTGTATGGGACTACATGCTTACTGACTTGTTTGTACAGCTATAATGTGAAAAGAATGCTTCAAATTCCAGTGCTGTGCGTAAACATCTCACATGTCAGTATATACATTATTTCTTTCCTCTTTGTGTGCAGGGCTTGTTTCTTTGTTGTTGTTGTTGTTGTTACTGTTGTCACAACACAACACAACACAACACAACACAACACACACACACACACCACAATACAATACAATACAATGTAACACACACACACACACACACACACACACACACACACACACACACACACACACACACACACACACACACATCGTGGGCGTGACCATTGTGTCTGTCTGTCTGGAATTACAATCCCAGGGCATGCGAGATGGTGGAGGTAGAGGAGAGGTGGGGGATAGGAGGGGGAGAGAGGGGGGAGGAGGTGGGGGATAGGAGGGGGAGAGAGGGGGGAGGAGGTGGAGAGGAGGGGGGGAGGAGGTGGAGGATAGGAGGGGGAGAGAGGGGGGGAGAGAGGTGGAGAGGAGGGGGGTGGGAGAGGGGGAGAGGGGGGGGAGACACAGATCTGATATTGCAGCAGGAAGGTCCCACAAAGACATCCATGTAGTCTGTCTTTTGTGGCTGATCACCACACCGTCTGTCTCTGTGTGTGCTGTGTCATGGTGTGTTGTGGTGTGTGTGTGTGTGTGTGTGTGTGTGTGTGTGTGTGTGTGTGTGTGTGTGTGTGTGTGTGTGTGAGTGAATGAGTGAGTGTGTGTGTGTGTGTGTTGTGTGTGTGTGTGTGTGTGTGTGTGTGTGTGTGTGTGTTACATTGTATTGTATTGTGGTGTGTGTGTGTGGTGTGTGTGTGTGTGTGTGTGTGTGTGTGTGTGTGTGTGTGTGTGTTACATTGTATTGTATTGTGGTGTGTGTGTGTGGTGTGTGTGTGTGTGTGTGTGTGTGTGTGTGTGTGTGTGTGTGTCACATTATACTGGATGTTTTCTGTTGGTACACATTGTTGTGCAATACTTTATTGTCTTAATGTGTGCGCATATGTGAGGGTGTGGGGGTGGGGGTTGTTTTAGTCAGCTGCTGAGAGTTTTTATCTGACTTGTTTTAGTGTATTGACTGGTACATATGTTCATTTTTATGTTGGTGTCTGCAACGAGCCTGTGATTGCACACGTTCATTTCCATGTGGATTAATAAAGTGTTTTTGAATTGAACTGAATTAGAAACGTGTTGTTCGTCGTGAGGGGGGCGTGAACACTTTGAAGTGAACTTCATCTACTCACTGCACTCACACCTGCACAAAAAACGTACACACACACACACACACACACACACACACACACATCATTGTTTGTTTCACTGTCAGCAGTAACGTACCTTCTTTCCCAAGTATTTCAAAGACAATAACTATTCTGCAGATGATTTTTGGAAAGTTATTTTTGACGAGGTTCTTATGTTCGAACTTTCTCAGGCCTATTTCTACATTCCTTTAATGTTCTTCAGAATTGTGTTAATGGTTTCTGATTATTATTATCATTATTGAATTATTGCTGTTAAATGTAAATGCATGTTAGTTATGCATTTTTGGTAGTTATCTACCTTTTCTGTTTT
>NC_134910.1:407500-430000 GCF_041734735.1 Babylonia areolata | reverse complement strand
CAAGGTAGGAGGTTTGTGTGGGGGAGGGGGGGGAGTGGTGGTGGGTGGAAGAATGCTTGGGAAAATGTCTGGGAGGGAAGGAGAGACAGAGACAGAGAGAGAGACACAGAAGACGGTACAGGGTACAAGGTACAGGGTACACGGTACACGGCACAGGGTACAAGGTACAGGGTACACGATACACGGCACAGGGTACACGATACAGGGTACAGGGTACACGATACAGGGTACAGGGTACACGATACAGGGTACACGATACAGGGTACAGGGTACACGATACAGGGTACACGATACAGGGTACACGGTACACGGCACAGGGTACACGATACAGGGTACAGGGTACACGGCACAGGGTACACGATACAGGGTACAGGGTACACGATACAGGGTACAGGGTCCAGGGTACAGAGTACAGGATACAGGGTACAGGATACTACTCGCAACAACCTCCTGGGTCTGAGTTAAAGTGTGGGTATGGAGGGGGTTGGGGTAGGGAGAGGGGAGGGGACCCACAGGGGTATGGGGGAGGGAGGGGGAGGGGACCCACAGGGGGAGGGGGAGGGGACCCACAGGGGTATGGGGGAGGGAGGGGGAGGGGACCCACAGGGGTATGGGGTAGGGAGAGGGGAGGGGACCCACAGGGGTATGGGGGAGGGAGGGGGGAGGGGGACCCACAGGGGTATGGGAGAGGGAGGGGGAGGGGACCCACAGGGGTATGGGGGGAGGGAGGGGGAGGGGACCCACAGGGGGATGGGGGAGGGAGGGGGAGGGGGGAGGGGACCCACAGGGGGAGGGAGGGGGAGGGGAGGGGAGGGGACCCACAGGGGGAGGGAGGGGGGAGGGGACCCACAGGGGTATGGGGGAGGGAGGGGGAGGGGAGGGGACCCACAGGGGTATGGGGGAGGGAGGGGGAGGGGAGGGGACCCACAGGGGGAGGGAGGGGGAGGGGACCCACAGGGGGATGGGGGAGGGAGGAGAGGGGAGGGGACCCACAGGGGGATGGAGGGGGAGGGGACCCACAGGGGGAGGGAGGGGGAGGGGACCCACAGGGGGATGGGGGAGGGAGGAGAGGGGAGGGGACCCACAGGGGTATGGGGGAGGGAGGGGGAGGGGAGGGGACCCACAGGGGGATGGGGGAGGGAGGGGGGGGAGGGGACCCACAGGGGGAGGGAGGGGAGGGGGACCCACAGGGGTATGGGGGAGGGAGGGGGGAGGGGAGGGGACCCACAGGGGGATGGGGGAGGGAGGAGAGGGGAGGGGACCCAGACACAGGGAGGGTGTGGGAGGGGCAGTGGGTGGGTGGGAGGGGGTGTGAGAGGGGCAGTGGGTGGGAGGGGGTGTGAGAGGGGCAGTGGGTGGGAGGGGGGTGTGAGAGGGGCAGTGGGCGGGAGGGGGTGTGAGAGGGGCAGTGGGTGGGAGGGGGGGTGAGAGGGGCAGTGGGTGGGAGGGGGTGTGAGAGGGGCAGTGGGTGGGCGGGAGGGGGTGTGAGAGGGGCAGTGGGCGGGAGGGGGTGTGAGAGGGGCAGTGGGTGGGCGGGAGGGGGTGTGAGAGGGGCAGTGGGTGGGCGGGAGGGGGTGTGTGAGGGGCGGTGGGTGGGAGGGGGTGTGTGACTGATGACTGCCAGACCGACTAATGTTCACCGGTACCCAACATAGCCACGCCTTGTGTCTCCTCTCTGCCTCCTCTCTCTGTCTCTCTCTGTATCTGTCTGTCTCTTCTCTCTGTCTCTCTCTGTCTCTGTCTGTCTCTTCTCTCTGTCTGTATCTGTCTCTGTCTCTTCTCTGTCTCACTCTGTCTCCTCTCTCTGTGTCTCTGTCTCTTCTCTCTGTTTCTCTCTGTCTCTGTCTTCTCTCTGTCTATGTCTTCTCTCTGTCTCTGTCTCCTCTCTGTCTCTTTCTCATCTCTGCCTCCTCCCTCTGTCTCTCTGTCTCTTCTCTCTGTCTCTCTCTGTATCTGTCTCTGTCTCTTCTCTATCTCCTCTCTCTGTGTCTCTGTCTCCTCTCTCCCTGTCTCTGTCTCCTCTCTCTGTGTCTCTGTCTCCTCTCTGTCTCTCTCTGTATCTGTCTCTTTCTCATCTCTGCCTCCTCTCTCTGTCTCTCTGTCTCTTCTCTGTCTCCTCTCTGTCTCTCTCTGTCTTCTCTATCTGTCTCTGTCTCCCCTCTCCCTCTCTGTCTCTTTGTCTGTCTCCCCTATCTCTGTTTCCTCTTTCTCTGGCTCTGTCTCTCTCTTTCTGTCTCTCTCTGCCCCCCCCCCTCCCCCCTTACCAATTGTAACGGATCGTAATTATGGCCTATATGTAACAACCTGAGTGGTAAGGGGTTGTTTAATTGTGAATTTGATTTTGGATGAAATGATTAAAGAATGGAAACATTAAAAAGAAGAATTTGGATCTATGTTGTGGATAATATCCTGTCGGCGACGTCACTTTTGTATTAGTGAACAGGGTGGTGACATTAAAAAGGGGACGCTACAAAAGAATTTCTGTTTTACTGAATTAAAGAGTATGAAGATGAAAGGATAGAAAAGATCCGTGCACAGGCCAAGGACATTATAGAGGCCAGTCACAAAGTTTTCTATTGTTTTGTTTTACAATATGTGCACAGTCCAAGCACATATAGAGGCCAGTCTCAAAGTTTTCTGTTGTTTTGTTTTACAATATGTGCACAGGCCAAGGACATATAGAGGCCAGTCACAAGGTTTTCTATTGTTTTGTTTTACAATATCAGTTATGGGGAAGAAGAAGAAAAGATGAGAAGACAGTGCCTGTCAAAAGACACAAACAACAAAGGTTATAAGTACATGTCAGTAATGCAACTGGATAATAAGCACATGTGTACTTCTTTCTTCTTCTGCGTTCACTCGTATGCACACGAGTGGGCTTTTACGTGTATGACCGTTTTTACCCCGCCATGTAGGCAGCCATACTCCGTTTTCGGGGGTGTGCATGCTGGGTATGTTCTTGTTTCCATAACCCACCGAACGCTGACATGGATTACAGGATCTTTAACGTGCGTATTTGATCTTCTGCTTGCATATACACATGAAGGGGTTCAGGCACTAGCGGGTCTGCACATATGTTGACCTGGGAGATCGTAAAAATCTCCACCCTTTACCCACCAGGCGCCGTCACGGTGATTCGAGCCCGGGACCCTCAGATTGACAGTCCAACGCTTTAACCACTCGGCTATTCCGCCCGTCAGCACATGTGTACATATTACAATGGAATCTGCCACTTGGTTTGGAATAAGCAACAACATAACATAACTAATGCATGTGTGAAGACCAAACACTGACAGCAAATGACATTTCTAATACATTTAAACAGAGTAGATAAAGTGGTTAAAGCTAAGATGATTTAGTGAAAGTACGCTGGCAGTACAGATTTAAGTAAAGCTCATACTGTGTCAAAGTGACTCAAATGAATCAGTTATCATGTAGCACTATATTAGAGTGAGCCGTATAGGAGAGAGCATGATAGCTAAATTACAGTTAGCAGACTGTGACAGTTATATCAGATGGTTTTAACCAAATGGCTTCACCCAGCAAATGAACTCACACAAGTTATCCACTTGCGTCAAACATAAACACTGTAAACATGGCCTGTGTTCAACATTGAAATCTTCTCCACTGAAAGGGGGATAAGTAAAGCCTAACCTTCAGTGACGTTCGAAAGAGTCCAATCTGCCTGACGACATGATGATAGCTTACGTCATACAATAATGAGACCTGTGACTGCATGATAAAGCAATAATTGAAACAAGTTTACCAACTTCAGGCAATATCAGCATACTCATAGAACTCAAGTACTGTGTCGAAAATACAGTTTACAAATCAGCACTTTATGTACTGGGGTCACAAGGGATATCATTGAAGATCGGTGGGTTAGTTACGAAAAAGGCGTCTGCCACAGCTTGTGTGAGAAAGTCATTTGTAGCCAGCTGAACGCTTGCCTGCATATACAATAAAATTCTTGCGTTCTCTGGTTCTATCTCTCTCTCTCTGTCTGTCTCTCTGTCTTTCTGTCTCTTTATCTGTCTATATCTCTCTCTGTCTCCATATCTCACTCTGTGCCTCTGTCTGTCTGTCTGTCTGTCTGTCTCTCTCTCTCTCTCTCTCTCTCTGTCTCTGTCTCTGTCTCTCTGTTTCTGGTTTTCTCTCTCTGTGTTTCTCTCCCTATTTCAACCTCTCTCTCTCAGTCTCTCTCTCTCAATCTCTCTCTCTCTCTCACACACTATCTCTCTCTCTCTCTCTCTCTCTCTCTCTCTATATATATATATATATATATATATATATATATATATATCTGTCGCCCCCTCTCTCTCAATGCCTCTATTTCCGGCTTTCTCTCTCTCTCTCTCTCTCTATCCCCGACCCCCCCACCCCCTCTCTAAACCTTTCCCTTCCATCCACCCACCCCTTCTCTCTCTCTCTCTCTCTCTCTCTCTCTCTCTCTCTCTCTCTCTCTCCATCTTCCTCCCACAACGTATACTTGCGATGACAAATGGCCGACACCAGTCTGTCAAATTGCCGGCGGCAGCCTCCCTTCCAACAGGGGCCCCGCCCCGTGTAACGCGCCGTCCTGTGGGACAACACGACCCCTGACCGCCCTCACGCGAACCCGAACGTCGTGTCAGCGTGGCCACGTTGCCGTGACTGGACTTGGCGTTGTCATGTCTGCATACATGTACACGTCGGTCCGTGTGAGTTGAATACGCTCCGTAGTTTGAGGTTGTTTGTGTGTCTGTATGTGTGTGTGTGTATGCGGAGGTGTGTGTGTGTGTGTGGTTGTCTGCCTGACTGTCTGTCAGTCTGTCTCTCCGTCTGTTTGTCTCTCAGTCTCTATCTGCCTCTCTGTGTCCCTCCCTCTGTCTCACTCGCCCCTCACCCCACCCCTCCACACACCCCTCCCCTAACCCCACCCACTGTCACTCTCTCTCTATCTCTCTCTCTTTCCATGGCTGGTACCAACTTTTTACCGCCAAGTGAGCGCGGGTTACTGTTGGCCTTTTCACCACCACCCCGCCCCATTCTCGCCATCTCCCTCCCCCCTCCCCCTCCGTCCTCCCCCTTCCAGCGCCAGTAAGGAGTCAGATCGATAGGCAATCGATAGTCCGATAGTCCGCGGACCGATCATAGCTCTCCGGGGGAGTTCTTGAACCAACACACACCACACCACACCACACCACACCACACCACATCACACCACACCACACCACACCACATCACACCACATCACACCACACCACATCACACCACATCACACCACATCACACCACACCACACCACACCACACCACATCACACCACACCACACCACACCACACCACACCACATCACACCACACCACACCACATCACACCACACCACACCACATCACACCACACTGGCTGAAATGATTGTTTTGGGTCAGCTCAGGTTTGTGTGGTGGTGATGGTGGTGGTGGTGATGGTGGTGGTGGTGATGGTGGCGACGGTGGTGGTGGTGGTGATGGTGGTGGTAGTGGTGGTGGTGGTGGTAGTGGTGGTGGTGGTAGTGGTGGTGTTAGTGACTGTCGTCATGTTCGCGAGGGGGTGGTGGACGTCAGGTGTTCGGGTGGATGGAGGTGGTTGGGGGGGGGGAGGTCCTGTAGAATGAAGTGTCCGTGAGCGGCACGCGTGTGCACGTGCAAGACATGGGGTGTGTACATACGTTCATGCGAGCTCGTTGTGTGTGTGTGTGTATGTGTGTGTGTGTGTGTGTGTGTCCATCTCCATCCTGTTGTCAATGCTTTCTCTCCGAGCAAGGCGAGAGATGAAACGTGGTCTGAAAAGACAAAACAAAACAAAACAAAACGATGTGCATAATGACATAATGAGAAAGTGATGTTCGCCTATTTTTCGCTTGATCAATTTCTGGCAAACCAGAAACCTCCTTCCTTATTCCTCCCTCCCCACACCCCCGCCCCCACCCCTCCAGTCCCCACGTCAAGCCGCCAGCCCCTGTCCACTGAATGTGCTCCACGATTCTGGATCTCTGTCTTCCCCTCCCCCTCCTCTTCCCCCCTCCTCCCCTTCCTGCCTCCTCCCCCCCCCCCCCCACCACCTCCCATTCACTGAGAGAGAGGCACAGAGAGAGACATGGAGAAACAGAAAGGGAGGCACGGAGAGAGAGAAGTGAACACACACACACACACACACACACACACACACACACAGCCAGCATCCATTAGTGGTTCGTGTTTTTGTCTCCCTGTTAGGTTTGGGCTTTTTCCCCTTGTCAAACTCGATAAGAGTCAAGGTTGCTCAGCCGGGAAGAGACACAGAGGCAGACAGAGAGAGAAAGAGACACAGAGGCAGACAGAGAGAGAAAGAGACACAGAAAGGGGGGGATAATTCTGTACCTCTTGAAAAGAGAGAATTATGAGTTATGTTTGACATGGGAAAGTGGGTATTGCCAAATTGCCGAGGTCGCCCTGAAAAAAAAATAGCGACAAGGAACTGAAAGGACTGCATTGTCAGATTTCATGGCCACCGTAGAGCCGTCTGTCTCGGTCTCTGCTTTTCTGTCCTTCCCGTCAGCTGAAGCTGAGGCACATGGAGGTTCTCTCTCTCTCTCTCTCTCTCTCTCTCTCTCTCTCTCTCTCTCTCTCTCTCTCTCTCTCTCTCTCTCTCTCTCTCACGCACGCACACGAGTCACACTCAGGGTTGAGTCATTCACTCCCAACCCCGCTGTCGTAGAAAAGGCTTGACGTTTGATGACCCTTGGTCACTGACACACTGGAAGAAAGGCTTGACGTTTGATGACCCTTGGTCACTGACACACTGGAAGAAAGGCTGGAAGTTTGATGACCCTTGGTCACTGACACACTGGAAGAAAGGCTGGAAGTTTGATGACCCTTGGTCACTGACACACTGGAAGAAAGGCTTGAAGTTTGATGACCATTGGTCACTGACACACTGGAAGAAAGGCTTGACGTTTGATGACCCTTGGTCACTGACTAACTGGAAGAAAGGCTGGAAGTTTGATGACCCTTGGTCACTGACACACTGGAAGAAAGGCTGGAAGTTTGATGACCCTTGGTCACTGACTAACTGGAAGAAAGGCTTGACGTTTGATGACCCTTGGTCACTGACACACTGGAAGAAAGGCTTGAAGTTTGATGACCCTTGGTCACTGACTAACTGGAAGAAAGGCTGGAAGTTTGATGACCCTTGGTCACTGACAGACTGGAAGAAAGGCTGGAAGTTTGATGACCCTTGGTCACTGACTAACTGGAAGAAAGGCTTGACGTTTGATGACCATTGGTCACTGACACACTGGAAGAAACGGCCACAACTTGAAGGGGTGCAAAGTGGTCCGTGCCGTCTTCTCCCCCCACCCCCCCCCACCCCCCACCCCACCCTTCTTCCTCCAATTTCCGCTCCCTCTCTGTCTGTCTGTCTGTCTGTCTGTCTCTCTCTCTCTCTCTCTCTCTCTCTCTCTCCATAAACCTCTCTCTCTCTGTCCGTCTCTGTCTCTCCCCTCTCTCTCTCTCTCTCTCTTTGTCTTTCTCTGTCTGTCTCCCTTTGTCTCTGTCTCTCTCTGTCTCTCTGTCTTTCTCTGTACGTCTCTCTCTGTCTCTGTCTTTGTCTCTCTCTCTCTCTCTCTCTCTCTCTCTCTCTCTCTCTGTCTTTGTCTGTCTCTGACTCTTTCTGTCTTTGTCTGTCCTCTCTGTCTGTCTGTCTCTGTCTCTGTCTCACTCCCTCTCTCACTCTCCCCCCCCCCCCCCCCACCCCCACCCCCAAACCCTGACACAGTTCGGAGTGACAGAAGAAGAGTGAGGCAAGGTGGCAGGTATGATGTATACACGAAATGGGCGGGAACTCTGCAGGCCAGGGGAAGTAAGTCTGCTCTTGCTCAGATAGATGCTCTTTAAAGCCCCGGCTGTCACAGTAGAGTTGTAAGTCATCTGGAATGACCTCCCTTTCCATCTTGACGGAAGGAAAGAGTGATGTCCCTTGACTGCGGCATTATGGGACCCCACTGTCCTTGATGTGTGTAGCTATTGGTGGTGAGGGAAAGGGGGCGTGGGGGTGATGGAGTGCGTTGTGTTGTGTGTGGGTGTGTGTGTGTGTGTGTGTGTAAACTGCACGTTCGTCCATTCGGTTAATAGCATGTGACACCCCGACCCACTATTCTCCCCCCCCCCCACCCCTGTCCAGCTGACCCACCTGCCCCCTCCCCCACCCGCTTGCTTTCTTTCTTTCTTCTTTTCTTTCTTTTTTTTCTTTCTCCCCCCCCCCCCCCATGCCCCCCACCCTCCCTCTCCTGCCTTGCCCTCTCTGTCTCTCTCACTCTGTCTCTGTCTCTTTCTCTGTCTCTCTCTGTCTCTGTCACTCTCCATCTCTCTCATTCTGTCTAGCTCTGTGTCGCTGTCTCTGTCTGTCTCTCTCTCTTTTTGTCGGTCTCTCTGTCTCCCCCCTCCCCCTCTTTCCCTCTCTCTCACCTCCGTCTCTCTGTCTTTGTTTCTCTCCTTTCTGTGTGTCTCTCCCTCTCTCTCTCTCTCTCTCTCTCTCTCTCTCTATCTATCTATCTATCTGTCTCTCTCTCTCTTTCTCTCTATCTCTCTGTCTCTATCTGCCTGTCTCTCTCTCTCTGTCTCTATCTGCCTGTCTCTCTCTCTCTGTCTCTCTCTTTCTTCCTCCCTCTGTCTCTCTCTCTCCATGTCTCTCTCTCTCTCTCTCTCTCTCTCTCCCCCTCTCTCTCCCCTCTCTCTCTCTCTCTCTCCCTGTCTCTCTCTCTCCCTGTCTCTCTCTCTCTCTCCCTCTCTCTCTCCCCCCTCTTTCTCTCCCCCTCTGTCTCTCTCTCTCTCTCTCTCTCTCTCTGTCTGTCTCTGTGTCCCTCCCTCTCTCTCTCTCTATCTCTCTCTCCCTCTCTCTTTTTCTCTCCCTCTCTCTCTCTCTTTCTCCCTCTCCCTCTCTCTCCCTCTCTCTCTCTCCCCCTCTCTCTCCCTCCCTCTCTGTCCCCCCCTCTCTCTCTCCCTCTCTTTCCCCCTCTTTCTCTCTCCCTCTCTCTTTCTCCCTCTCTCTCTTTCTCTCTCTCTCTTTCTCCCTCTCTAGAATAGGCTATGCCTAAAATCTTAATCCTTGAATAAAAACGTTTTTTTTTAGTTCCCCCTCTCTATCTCTCTTTCTCCCTCTCTCCCCCCCTCTCTGAGGGCTGGATGGAAAGAAGCAGCTGTGCTTACTCCACTACACTCGTGAAATAAAAATTCGTTTCGTTTCGTTTCGTTTCTCTCTCTCTCTCTCTCTCTCCTCTCTCTCTCTCTCTCTCTCTCTCTATCTATCTATCTATCTATCTATCTGTCTATCTATGTATCTATCTATCTATCTATCTATCTCCCTCTCTCCCCCTCTCTCTCTCCCTGTCCTCTCTCAGAGTGGAGTGGTGACGGTGAAGTGCCGTGGACGTCGTGGAGAGAAGCCTGTTATTTGGGGACAAAAGGAGAGAGCTCTTTCCGGGCCGCTGACAGTGACTGGGTCTCTGTCTCTCTCTTGTCTTTGTCCTGGGCATGTCTGTGTGTGTGTGTGTGTGTGTGTGTGTGTGTGTGTGTGTGTGTGTGTGTGTGTGTGTGTGTGTGTGTGTGTGTGCGTGTTACTGTCTGTCTGTCTTTCAGTCTGTTTGCCTGTCTGTCCTGTGTTGTGTTTTTTGTTTGTTCCTGTTCAGAAATTTGCCAGAAGACACCACTGATGTTGGTGCGGGTTCTTCAGTGCGAAAAGTGCTGCACACCGGACCTGGCTGCATGGTGTGTGATCTTCTGCAGGAAGGCTCAGTCTGTGCCCCAGTCTCCGCTATAGTGAAAACATGAGAGCAAGACAGACAGACAGAGAGGGGGAGAGAGAGGGGGGAGAGACAGAGGGAGAGATACACAGAGAGAGGGAGAGAGAGAGGTAGATAGAGGGAGAGAGAGAGTGGGGGACAGAGAGAGGGGGAGAGGGAGGGAGAGAGAGAGGGGACAGACAGAGAGGGGCAGAGACAGAGGGGGAGAGAGAGGGGGGAGAGAGAGAGAGAGGAAGAGATTTGGAATGGTTTAATGTTCTTTGGCCATGGGCACAATCACATGTATCTCTCACTCTGTGACCCGTCACCCCCCCCACACACACACACACACACCCTGTCACCACCACCACCACCCCCACACACACACACACCCTGTCACCCCCACACACACACACACACACACACCCTGTCACCACCACCACCACACCCCCACACACACACCCTGTCACCACCACCACCACACACCCCCCACACACACACACACACACACACACCCTGTCACCACCACCCTCCCCCTCCTTCCTCTCTTCCCACTCACACTTCACACACTTTTACACACGTCTCACACTTCACCCACTTTTACACACATGTCTCACACTTCACACACTTTTACACACATGTCTCACACTTCACACACTTTTACACACATGTCTCACACTTCACACACTTTTACATACATGTCTCACACTTCACACACTTTTGCACACATGGCAGTCACACTTCACACACTTTTACATACACGTCTCACACTTCACACACTTTTACACACATGTCTCACACTTCACACACGTCTCACACTTCACACACTTTTACACACATGTCAGTCACACTTCACACACTTTTACACACATGTCAGTCACACTTCACACACTTTTACACACATGTCAGTCACACTTCACACACTTTTACACACATGTCTTTCACACTTCACACACTCATCAAAGGCACTTTGCAGCCACATGGAGCCAGTGAACAGCTCACGCTTGTTTCCATACCATTATCATTGTGTCAGATTTCTGGAGAGAGGGAGAGACGGACGGACAGAAGGCAGACACAGACAGACAGACACACAGACACACGAAGAATAGTGGACAAACATCAGAGGAACACAACACAAGCGTCAGGGTCCTATCTCCCCACACCACCACAATCACACACAGGCCGAGGCAGCCGTCACAACTCCATTTTCAGGTCGGGTTGGGGGTGGGGGAGACAGATAAAGAGAGGAGGAGTTTGAGGGGGGAGGGTTGAGGACGGGGGGAGGGGGTGTTGGAGGATTCCTGAATTGTACCTTTGGAAAGTGACTTCAGCTGGGTGATAGGGACATTTGGTCAGAACTGACAGAGAGAGAGAGGGGGGGGGGGGGAGGGGGGGGGAGGAAACGAACGAAATTTTATTTCACGAGGACAAGGGAATAAGCACAATTGCTTTTTTACATCCGGCCCTCTCTTTCTAACTGTGAAAATGACTTCATTGCACCATTTGATATACATAGTCTTCGATGGATGTGAGATGGTTGTGAAGCTTTTCCTGTGGATGCACATGTCTTGGAAATTGTTTTTGAGAGTATTTTGAGATCATTTCTCTGTCTCTCTGTCCGTGTGTGTGTGTGTGTCTGTCTGTCTGTCTGTCTCTGTGTCTGTCTGTGTGTGTGTGTCTGTGTGTCTCAGTCTCTCTCCCTCTCCTTTCAAAGCAGTGTGGTTTAACCGCACGTTGGCTGGTGTCCTTAATCCAGGTCAAGTTCACCAGGGCTGGGGTGGTGGTTTGTTTGTCTGTCTGTCTGTCCGTCTGTCTGTCTGTCTGTCTGTCTCTCTCTCTCTCTCTCTCTCTCTCTCTCTCTCTCTCTCTCTCTCTCTCTCTCCCCTACTCTCCCTCTTTCTCCCTCCCCTCTCTCTCTGTTTGCCCCCCACCCCCCCCCTCTCTCTCTCTCTCTGTCTGCCCCCACCCCCCTCTCTCTCTCTCTCTCTGTCTGCCCCCCCACCCACCCCTCTCTCTCTCTGTCTGTCTGCCCCCCCCCCCCCCACCCCTCTCTCTCTGTCTGTCTGCCCCCCACCCCCCTCTCTCTCTCTCTCTGTCTGCCCCCCACCCCGTCTCTCTCTCTCTGTCTGCCCCCCACCCCCTCTCTCTCTCTCTGTCTGTCTGCCCCCCACCCCCTCTCTCTCTCTGTCTGCCCCCCACCCCCTCTCTCTCTCTCTGTCTGCCCCCCACCCCCTCTCTCTCTCTGTCTGCCATCCACCCCCTCTCTCTTTGTCTGTCTGTCTGCCCCCCACCCCCTCTCTCTCTGTCTGCCCCCCACCCCCTCTCTCTCTCTCTGTCTGCCCCCCACCCCCTCTCTCTCTCTGTCTGCCATCCACCCCCTCTCTCTTTGTCTGTCTGTCTGCCCCCCACCCCCTCTCTCTGTCTTTGTCTGTCTGCCCCCCACCCCCCTCTCTCTGTCTGTCTGCCCCCCACCCCCTCTCTCTGTCTTTGTCTGTCTGCCCCCCACCCCCCTCTCTCTGTCTGTCTGCCCCCCACCCCCCCCTCTCTCTCTGTCTGCCATCCACCCCCTCTCTCTTTGTCTGTCTGTCTGCCCCCCACCCCCTTTCTCTCTCTGTCTGCCCCCCACCCCCTCTCTCTCTCTGTCTGCCCCCCACCCCCTCTCTCTTTGTCTGTCTGTCTGCCCCCCACCCCCTTTCTCTCTCTGTCTGCCCCCCACCCCCTCTCTCTCTCTCTGTCTGCCCCCCACCCCCTCTCTCTCTCTGTCTGCCCCCCACCCCCTCTCTCTTTGTCTGTCTGTCTGCCCCCCACCCCCTCTCTCTGTCTGTCTGCCCCCCACCCCCTCTCTCTGTCTGTCTGCCCCCCACCCCCCCTCTCTCTCTCTGTCTGTCTGCCCCCCCACCCCCTCTCTCTCTCTGTCTGCCCCCACCCCCTCTCTCTCTCTCTGTCTGCCCCCCACCCCCTCTCTCTCTCTGTCTGCCCCCCACCCCCTCTCTCTCTCTCTGTCTGCCCCCCACCCCCTCTCTCTCTCTGTCTGCCCCCCACCCCCTCTCTCTCTCTCTGTCTGTCTGCCCCCCACCCCGTCTCTCTCTCTCTGTCTGCCCCCCACCCCCTCTCTCTCTGTCTGCCCCCCACACCCCCTCTTTCTCTGTCTGCCCCCCACCCCTCTCTCTCTGTCTGCCCCCCACCCCCTCTCTCTGTGTCTGCCCCCCACACCCCCCCTCTCTCTCTGTCTGCCCCCACTCCCTCTCTCTCTCTCTGTCTGCCCCCACTCCCTCTCTCTCTCTGCCCCCCACCCCCCCCTCTCTCTCTCTCTCTGTGCCCCCCAACCCCCTCTCTCTCTCTCTGTGCCCCCCAACCCCCTCTCTCTCTCTCTCTGTGCCCCCCAACCCCCTCTCTCTCTCTCTCTGTGCCACCCAACCCTCTCTCTCTCTCTCTGTGCCCCCCAACCCCCTCTCTCTCTCTCTGTGCTCCCCACTCCCTCTCTCTCTCTCTCTGTGCCCCCACTCCCTCTCTCTCTCTCTCTGTGCCCTCCACTACCTCTCTTTCTCTCTGTGCCCCCCACCCCCTCTGTCTCTCTCTCTCTCTCTGTGCCCCCCACCCCCTCTGTCTCTCTCTCTGTGCCCCCCACCCCCTTTCTCTCTCTGTTCCCCCACCCTCTCTCTCTCTGTTCCCCCCACTCCCTCTCTCTCTACTGCTCATTACCACCATAAAAGGAGAAGTGTATATGTTTCATCATGAAGACTTATGAATGTCTTACTTCAGCATTTACTGTATATCCCCCTTGAAAGCTGTTGTGGCCTGTAGGAATAAACCATCTCAATCCCAGTCTCAGTCTCACCACCACCACCTTCCCCCCTCTGAGCGTTAAGCCAGCTGAATCGTCGAAAGTGCATTCCAAGGTTCTTAAGTGTTTCGGGAGGGAGGGTTGACAAATCGTTTCTGGTTTGATAAGAGGGTTGACAACTCTGGCCTCCGAGTCCGTGTTGCCGCTTCCAAAGAAAAATGGTTCAGCCAGCAGACTGCATTACAAGCCACCTGACAGATAGACCACTGTTCCCGTCTGGTTTGTGGTCTGTCTGTCTCTCTGTCTGTCTGTCAACTACTGTCATGAACGTGTGTGTGTGTGTGTGTGTGTGTGCGTCTGTGTGTGTCTGTGTGTGTGTGTGTATCTGTGTGTGTGTGTGTATCTGTGTGTCTGTGTGTGTTCGTTCGTTCTTTAGTTTAGCGTCTTTTCACTATCAGTGATATAAGACGATTAAAAAAAACAACAAAAAAACCAGGGGATGGGGCGGGAGACATCACAACACAAGATACATATATATACCATGGACTTGTCACTGTTAATGTTGGACTTTTTCAGTTGTCCATTTGGGTTTTGTTAAATCCATCTGTCTTTTTTCCCCTTTTTTCTTTTCTTCTTTTTTTTTTTTTTATTTTTTACGCCAGTATGTTTTAGAGTTGGGAGGTTCTTATTTTAGCCAGACTGTTGTAAATGTTGTGATTTTTGTTCTTACCCACCACCAGTGTCCGTGAGAGTGTGGCCTCAATTCCCGCTGACACTCTTTCTCCCAAGTTTGACAGGAAAATCCAACTGAGCGTCAAGCCATTCCGGTGAGACCAGAAAGCGGCGTTCTGTGTGCAGCACGGAGTTGGCGCACTGAATAAGAACCCGTGGCAACATTTGATAAGTGTTCTGCAACAGAAATCCTCTGATAGCTACACAAATATAACTACATGCATGCACTCAAGGCCTGTCTAACCGCGTTGGGTTATGCTGCTGGTTAGTCATCGGCCTCCCAGAGGTGGTGTAGCGTATATGGATTTGTACGAACGCAGTGACGTCCCCTTGAGAAACTCACACACACACACACACACACACACACACACACACACACACACACACACACACACACACACACACACACACACACACGGAGAGAGAATGAATGACTGAATTATTAATTTTAATTTTCTGAGAGTAATAGATTAAGCATACATGCTATTTTTTATCCAGCCCTCGAAGACAAACAAACACACAGCAGCAAAAAAGATAACAGTGACAATATACAAAATAAAGTGAAATGCAAGAGAAAAAAAACACGGAAGTATATACCAAAGACGAGAAGAAGAAAAAAGAGATAGTTACATAGCTAGATGGATAGAGACAGATAGACTGACAAAGATAGACAGACAGACAGACAAATAGGCAGGCAGGGAGAGCGACGAGAGAGAGACAGAGAGAGAGAGAGACGGGATTGTTCCTATATTTGTTCATTTTTTACATATACGGTACATGTAAGCTTAAAAAAAAAATATGTTGAAACTAATACAGAGACACAGAGAGAGTCAGAGAGAGAGAGAGAGTCAGAAAGAGAGACAGACAGAGAGAGTCAGAGAGAACGTCAGAGAGAGAGAGAGTCGGAGAGAGAGTCAGAGAGAGAATCAGAGAGAGACAGAGAGAACTCAGAACTCAGAACTCAAAACGTTTTTGTCCAAGGATTAAGATTTTATGCACAGCCTGTTCTTCCAATCTGTCCTTGCTAATCTACATCTATTACAAATAGCACACACATAAATGAAGGGAAAATGTGTTCATGCAGAAGGGTATACATAATGAAGAAAACAACCCCTCTCCCCCCACCCCCAAACCCACGCACACACATGAATACACACACGCACGCACGCGAG
Source organism: Babylonia areolata (assembly GCF_041734735.1). Taxonomy (NCBI): domain Eukaryota; kingdom Metazoa; phylum Mollusca; class Gastropoda; order Neogastropoda; family Buccinidae; genus Babylonia; species Babylonia areolata. The sequence continues at coordinate 414,536 of NC_134910.1, read as the reverse complement.
CACACACACACACACACACACACACACACACACACACACACACACACACACACACACACACACACATACATACACACACATAGAACGAAATGAATAAATTTATGCATGCATAAGAAATAGAAAGAAAAAAGAAGAAAAATAAAGAACAAAAGAAGCAAAACAAGATGAGAGAGAAAGAGAGTCAGGAGAGAGTCACAGAGAGAGACAGACAGAGAGACAGAGAGAGAGTCAGAGAGAGAGTCAGAGAGAGAGACAGACAGAGAGACACAGAGAGAGTCAGAGAGACAGAGACAGACAGAGAGTCAGAGAGAGAGACAGAGAGAGAGTCAGAGAGACAGAGACAGACAGAGAGTCAGAGAGAGAGACAGAGAGAGAGTCAGAGAGAGAGACAGAGAGAGAGTCAGAGAGAGAGACAGAGAGAGAGTCAGAGAGAGAGACAGACAGAGAGTCAGAGAGAGAGAGACAGAGAGAGAGTCAGAGAGAGAGACAGACAGAGAGTCAGAGAGAGAGAGACAGAGAGAGAGTCAGAGAGAGAGAGACAGAGAGAGAGTCAGAGAGAGAGACAGACAGAGAGAGAGACAGAGAGAGAGAGACAGACAGAGAGTCAGAGAGAGAGAGACAGAGAGAGAGTCAGAGAGAGAGAGACAGAGAGAGAGTCACAGAGAGAGACAGACAGAGAGAGAGACAGAGAGAGAGTCACAGAGAGAGACAGAGTCAGAGAGAGACAGACAGACAGACAGACAGAGAGTCACAGAGAGAGAAAGAGTCACACAGAGAGTCATACAGAGAGTTAGAGACAGAGAGAGAGTCAGAGAGAGAGACAGAGAGAGAGTCACAGAGAGAGTCAGAGAGAGAAAGAGTCACAGAGAGAGTCATACAGAGAGTTAGAGACAGAGAGAGAGACACAGAGAGAGTCAGAGAGAGAGAGACAGAGAGAGAGTCAGAGAGAGAGTCAGAGAGAGTTAGAGAGAGACACACAGAGAGAGTCAGAGAGAGAGACAGAAAGAGAGTCAGAGAGAGAGAGAGAGTCAGACAGAGAGAGAGAGAGTCGGAGCGAGTCAGAGAGAGAATCTGACATCCATAACAATGTCCTTTTCCTTTTCTCATTCAACAGAAACCAGCGTCCCAAACACGTCATCACAAACCACCACCACCACCACCACCACCCCAGCAGCAGCCACCGCTTCAACACCACCACCAACAACAAGGGAGATGACTCCAACATCCGCTGCTGATACTGCTACCACCACCACCATGCCCAACACCACCACCACCACCCAGGCTCCGACAGTGACAACACAAGCAGCAGAAACCACCACCCCCACCCCCACAACTACCACTATAGTGGATAGTAGTGTCTCCACCACCACCACCACCACCACCCCCATCACCACCCCCACCCCCACAACTACCACTATAGTGGATAGTAGTGTCTCCACCACCACCACCACCCCTATCACCACCACCACTTCGGGGTCCGCAACGACTCAGCAACCTAGCAACGCCACAGCTGCTGGGTCCTCTCGCGCAACCCCCTCGTCGGGCCCTTCCCTTGCTGCAGCCTCCACAGTCGCTGCCCGGAATGGGACTTCCACCCCGTCCTCCACCACCACTGCTGGGGTGCACAGCGACTCCGCGACCCCCGCCCCTTCCACCACGACCCAGAGAGTGACTGCCTCGGGTCCCCCCGTTACAACCACAGTAATGGCGACATCTGCTCCGGCACAAAATGCAACAACAGTAATGGCGACAACTTCTATTCCGGCACAAAATGCAACAACTACAGTAATGGCGACAACTTCTGCTCCGGCACAAAATGCAACAAGCACAGTCATGGCGACAACATCTGCTCCGGCACAAAATGCAACAAGCACAGTCATGGCGACAACATCTGCTGTGGCACAAAATGCAACAAGCACAGTCATGGCGACAACATCTGCTGTGGCACAAAATGCAACAACCACAGTCATGGCAACATCTGCTGTGGCACAAAATGCAACAACCACAGTCATGGCGACATCTGCTCCGGCACAAAATGCAACAACCACAGTCATGGCGACATCTGCTCCGGCACAAAATGCAACAACCACAGTCATGGCGACATCTGCTCCAGCACAAAATGCAACAACCACAGTCATGGCGACATCTGCTCCGGCACAAAATGCAACAACCACAGTCATGGCGACATCTGCTCCGGCACAAAATGCAACAACCACAGTCATGGCGACATCTGCTCCGGCACAAAATGCAACAACCACAGTCATGGCGACAACCACTGCTTCCAACCAAACGGAAACCACACGTGTCAGCTTGCCAGTCGGAGGTGATGGTCAGAATCTGACAACTAGCACTGTTTCTCCGACATTCACCAACACTTCTGATGCAGTCTCTAGCACTACGAGTTCTACTGTCTTGGTGAATTCCACCATCACACCTACCATGGAAAACACCACTGCCATTGCCACTACTCAAAACACCACCGTCTCGGCCTCTGCCCAAAATACCACCATCTTGACCACTACTGAAAACACTACCGTCTTGACCACTACTAAAACCACTCCTATATTGGCCACTACTGAAAACACTACTGTGTTGGCCACTACTGAAAACACTACTGTGTTAACCACTACTGAAAACACTACTGTCTTAACCACTACCGAAAACACAACTCTATTGGCCACTACTGAAAACACTACTGTGTTGGCCACTACTGAAAACACTACTGTGTTAACCACTACTGAAAACACTACCATTCCAGTTGTACAGCCCAGCTCCTCTCCCGGAAACACTACTTCTGCGGTAACTACCAGAAACGATACAGTTTGGATGACCACCGAGAACACCACTGCTGCTGTGACTACAACCAGAGCTACTGCGTCTACCGATGCCGTTAACACTACCACGCCTTTGGTAAACACTACCAGCACCTCCTCCTCCCAAAACACGACTTCTGAGACTCCCGTTTACACAGTGACTGCGACTACTACTGTTAATGCTACCGACACAACTGTAAACACCACCAAGCCTCCCACAACTGTAAGCCTGACTACCGTTTTCCCTGTTGACAATGCCACCATGCCATCAACTACCGAAAACACGACAATGGTCTACACGACAGAAAATGCTACTATGGCAAACACAACCATGCCATCAGCTACTGAAAACACGACAATGGTCTACACGACAGAAAATGCTACTGTGGCAAACACAACCATGCCATCAGCTACTGAAAACACGACAATGGTCTACACGACAGAAAATGCTACTATGGCAAACACAACCATGCCATCAGCTACTGAAAACACGACAATGGTCTACACGACAGAAAATGCTACTATGGCAAACACAACCATGCCATCAGCTACTGAAAACACGACAATGGTCTACACGACAGAAAGTGCTACTATGGCAAACACAACCATGCCATCAGCTACTGAAAACACGACAATGGTCTACACTACAGAAAATGCTACTATGGCAAACACAACCATGCCATCAACTACTGAAAACACGACAATGGTCTACACGACAGAAAATGCTACTATGGCAAACGTTACAACTACTGAAAATACTACCATGGTCTACACCACCGAAAATTTCACCGTGCCAAATACTACATCTGCTCCTGAAAATACTACAGTGGTCTACACGACTGATAATTTCACCATGCCAAACACTACCGTGTCACCAACTACCGAAAATGCTACAATGGCAAATACTACATCTGCTCCTGAAAATACTACAGTGGTCTACACGACTGATAATTTCACCATGCCAAACACTACCGTGTCACCAACTACCGAAAACGCTACAATGGCAAATACTACATCTGCTCCTGAAAATACTACAGTGGTCTACACGACTGATAATTTCACCATGCCAAACACTACCCTGTCACCAACTACCGAAAATGCTACAATGGCAAATACTACATCTGCTCCTGAAAATACTACAGTGGTCTACACGACTGATAATTTCACCATGCCAAACACTACCGTGTCACCAACTACCGAAAATGCTACAATGCCAAATACTACATCTGCTCCTGAAAATACTACAGTGGTCTACACGACTGATAATTTCACCATGCCAAACACTACCGTGTCACCAACTACCGAAAATGCTACAATGCCAAATACTACATCTGCTCCTGAAAATACTACAGTGGTCTACACGACTGATAATTTCACCATGCCAAACACTACCGTGTCACCAACTACCGAAAATGCTACAATGGCAAATACTACATCTGCTCCTGAAAATACTACAGTGGTCTACACGACTGATAATTTCACCATGCCAAACACTACCCTGTCACCAACTACCGAAAATGCTACAATGGCAAATACTACATCTGCTCCTGAAAATACTACAGTGGTCTACACGACTGATAATTTCACCATGCCAAACACTACCGTGTCACCAACTACCGAAAATGCTACAATGGCAAATACTACATCTGCTCCTGAAAATACTACAGTGGTCTACACGACTGATAATTTCACCATGCCAAACACTACCCTGTCACCAACTACCGAAAATGCTACAATGGCAAATACTACATCTGCTCCTGAAAATACTACAGTGGTCTACACGACTGATAATTTCACCATGCCAAACACTACCGTGTCACCAACTACCGAAAATGCTACAATGGCAAATACTACATCTGCTCCTGAAAATACTACAGTGGTCTACACGACTGATAATTTCACCATGCCAAACACTACCCTGTCACCAACTACCGGAAACACCACTTTCCCGACGACTACCGAAAACACTACCGTCAGCACCGAAAACATCACCGTGCCCAGCACTACCGAAAACACTACCATGCTGATGACTACCCAAAACGTCACCGCTGAAAACACTACCATGCTGATGACTACCCAAAACGTCACCGCTGAAAACACTACCGCCTATGTGACGACTGAAAACGCTACCACACCGACAACTAGTGAAAATACGACCATGCCTAGTTCTACCGAAAATGCGACCATGGTAGTTACCACCGAAAATGCGACCATGCCTAGTACTACAGAAAATGTTACCATGCCCAGCACTACAGAAAATGCGACCATGGTTGCTACCACCGAAAATGCTACCATACCAAGTACTACCGAAAATACGACCATGGTTGTTACGACCGAAAATGCGACCGTGCCTGGTACTACAGAAAATGCTACAATGCCCAGCACTACCGAAAATGCGACCATGTTAGTTACCACCGAAAATGCGACCATGCCCAGCACTACCGAAAATGCGACCATGGTAGTTACCACCGAAAATGCGACCATGCCCAGCACTACCGAAAATGCGACCATGGTAGTTACCACCGAAAATGCTACCATGCCCAGCACTACCGAAAATGCGACCATGGTAGTTACCACCGAAAATGCGACCATGCCCAGCACTACCGAAAATGCGACCATGGTAGTTACCACCGAAAATGCGACCATGCCCAGCACGACGGGAAACGCCAGCGCCACCACAGCGCCACCCGTGTCAACGACCACAACAGCAGAGAACACCACACAGGTGGCTTCCACCACACAGCTGACGACGACTCAATCAACGGTCAGTGTCAGTGTGTGTGTGTGTGTGTGTGTGTGTGTGAGGGGTGGGGTGGGGTTAAGGTGTGTGTGGGGGAAGAGGTGGGGTAAAGTGTGTGTGTAGGGAGGGGGGTTGTGTATGTGTGAATGTGCGTGAGTGTGTGTTTGTGTGTATATGTGTGTGCGTGTGTGAATGCGTGTGTAAGGGGGTGCGTGTGTTAGGGGGTCGGGGGAGGCGTGTGTGTGTGTGTAGGGGTGTGTGTGTATAGGGGAGTTAGTGTGTGTGTGTGTGTGTGTGTGTGTGCGCGCGCGCGTGTGTGTGCGTGTGTGTGTGGGGGGGGGGGTAATGAGTGTGTGTGTGTGGGGGGGGAGGGGTTAATGTGTGTGTGGGTACGTGTATGTGAGTGAGTGTGTTGGGGGAGAATGAATTTGTTCTCTTTGTAAACGTGTGGGGGGTGGGGTGGAGGGTGTAGACAGAGAGAGGGAGACGTGCAATCATTGTATGCTGCGTGCTTCTGCCAAAGTTCGCCCGTGCACGAGTGGGATTTTACGTGTTCGACCGTTCCACCCCCCCCCCCCCCCCCCCCCCCCCCCCCCCCCCCCCCCCCCACCCCACCCCGTGATGGCAGTGACGATGGTGATGATGACAACGACGATGCCGAGAAGGAAGGTGATTTTTTGTTCTGTTTTTTACCTCCAGCCCACCCCCTCCTCCCCGCCCAGCACAGCAGGCGAGGCCACCACAACCATCACAGGCAGGTTCAGGATCACGGCGGGGCAGGACTGGAGTGCCCAACTGGGGGTCTTCGGGTCCCCTGAGGCCACCGGACTGAGGACGGAACTGGTGGCTGAGGTGAGAGCGAAACGGTGCTCGGTCTCACGGAGAGGGGGTGGGGGGAGAGGGAGCGGGGAAGGGGGAGGGGGGGAATGAACATTCTTCTCAGGATACCCAGAAGCCGTCTGGGCTAAATTAAGAAAAAAATAAAAAGGGGGGTGGGGGGGGCAATCAGTCAAAACATAAAACAAAACAACAACGACGACAACAACGACAACAACAACAACAACGACGACGACGACGGCGACGACGACGACAACAACAACAACAAAACATACAAATAAAGACGTTCACAGATCATATCCCATTCACGGAAACAACACAGGTTTAATCACATACACTGGAAGAGGGGAGACAGACAGACACACACACACACACACACACACACACACACACACACACACACACACACACACAGAGGCAAAGAGAGATTTTGTTTTTTAGCAGGAAATGTTGTTCAAAGGTTGTTATATGCATGGGTTTTTTTCTACTTTAGCAAGTAAAGTTGTACAAAGGTTGTTATTTTCATGTGTTTTGTGTTTGTTTTAGCTGGAACAGTTGTACAAAGGTCGTTATATACACGTGTTTTGTGTCTGTTTTAGCTGGAACAGTTGTACAAAGGTCGTTATATACATGTGTTTTGTGGCTG